>NW_022988159.1:867500-1067594 GCF_902827165.1 Trematomus bernacchii
TTGAGTTATAATTCTTGCATTTAACACTTTACATTTTTGATTCCTCACAATAACAGAAATATACCATTTAAAACAACAACAACAACAACACAGTTTCATTTACGCGTCAAAAAGGATTTCTATTAAACTTGTGAAGACGGTTTTCTGTGGCTCTGCAGGGAGCTGTATAAAGTTTGATTTACACGTCAGATTGATTCTTGAGTGCCTGATTTACAAACTGGGTGTGTGGCATTCAAAGTGGACTCTTTGTGTTTGCCTTTTAGGGAAGGTCTAACAAGAGCGATAACACTATTGGCATTAAAGTGTGCCCTAAATTTGACCCACATTAGTGAGAACATGAGGATATTTTGACCTGCGCTGCTCTTTTATAAATGCCTTTCCAAGTGTAAAACGGACTTGCTGTAATTAGTGTGCAAAATTAATGAAAATGAATACAGTAGGTGCATTGAAAGCTGCTTTTGAGTCCTTCTACCGTTTCCTAATTACAGTACATTACATGTCAGACGCTTTTATCCAAAGCGACTTACATACTCAGTACTGTGGACAATCCCCACAGGAGCAATTTGGGGTGAAGTGTCTCAGGGAGACAACGACATGCTGACTGCAGTGGGGTTTGAACCTGTGACCCCCTGACACCAACGCACAACCCACTGCGCCACACACCTCCTAATGAGTTGAGATTGACTTCAAAGCATCACTATGAGTACAGAGGGTCTAACAACAGGGATTGCATCGCGTGACGTTGATTTTGATCGGTATTTCTTACATTTAAAAGCATAAATGGATTCCCTTCTGCTTCTGGTTTTGCTCTCGCTTTCCTTCAGAGCTCTGTAGATCGTGCTGCGTCAAAATAAACCCCTTGCCCCATTGTTTACCTTGTTTGTCATGTGGCTGTGTAAGATAAGATAAAAAGTACTTTATTGATCCCAAGTTGGGAAATGTTTGTGTTTCATTGACCTTTACTTCCTGAAAGACAGCAGACAGTGTGTGAGGCTGGGCGATGTGTGTGTGATGCTGGGCGATGTGTGTGTGTGTGTGTGTGTGTGTGTGTGTGTGTGTGTGTGTGTGTGTGTGTGTGTGTGTGTGTGTGTGTGTGTGTGTGTGTGTGTGTGTGTGTGTGTGTGTGTGTGTGTGTGTGTGTGTGTGTGTGTGTGTGTGCGTGCGTGCGTGCGTGCGTGCGTGCGTGCGTGCGTGCGTGCGTGCGTGCGTGCGTGCGTGCGTGCGTGCGTGTGTGTGATGCTGGGCGATGTGTGTGTGAAGCGTTTCCTCCAGCAGGGTGCAGCTCTGGTACTCTGTAGCCTCTGTGATGAAAGCAGCCATCAGAACAACACGCAGCGTCCCACAGGGAGAGCAGGTGGAGAGCTCAGGAAATCTCTGAATTATTCACCAGTCTCAGAGGAACACTTGATGGAAAACAGAGGAGAGAAGAAGAAGTACTCTGATCCTTTAGATTCACTTCAATGATCCCAATTTGGGAACTTGTTTTGTTATAGCAGCAAGGCATTGCACATGATTTTAAAATAGGGTCAGGGTTAGTATAAGTTAGTATACACTTTACCAATTTACCAATACTACGAACAAAATAATGTAGTTAAAGGTAGGGTAGGTAAGTTTGAGAAACCGGCTCGAGATACACTTTTTGTTATATTCCATGGAATGCTCTTAACATCCCGATAGCAATGAATATCTGAAGTGCTTTGACCAAAAATCCATACAAAAATATCATCTGTGGAAGCCGTAGTACTGTAAAAAGCACGACCAATCATTTGAGCCGGCCCGGCTAAAGTAACTGGATGGCCTACCTGCCTGTCAGCCTTCCATCTGTGCACAAACTTATCTCGTGCCCTCATTGGTCATGTGCGCGTTCGTGTGTGTTGGAGGAGGGGCTCTGTAAGGAAGTGGCAGATTTTCTCCGGTTGTGTATTTTCAAATTCTAGCGCACTCGAGCTGGTTTCTCCAAAATTACCTACCCCACCTTTAATACACTGACTTTGGATAAGTAACTCATACAAACCAACTATCTTAGGAAGGTAAGGCAGTGTAAAGTGAGAATAAAATAATGGAGTTTTATGTTTGAAAAAGGTTTTATCAACTAAATGCAATAATGTTAACACACATAAGAAAACCGTAGGGCGAAAAATGTATTCACGTAAAAAAAAACACTACGATACACTTTTACGTTTTTTCCTCAATTCTTCACACACTTGTTGTTGTTTATGTTTGTTAGAGAGACAGGGACTTTTTTCCGTTTCACTTACTCTTCTATTTTCTTCTCTTTTTGTTTATTTTTTCGTATCGTTCCCAGCTGCTCTCTTGTTCTGTCTCTCTTTGTTTTTGTTTTTGTCACTGACAGTTATTTTGACTGTATTCCCGCTGTGAGTGTGCTGGACACAGGGACAGCAGGAAGGAGAAGTAACTATACAACCAACCGTGGTTTACCAGTAACTACATTTCCCCTCTGCTTTTAGTTCTGCTTTGAGTTTAGATAGTTGTGCTTTAAGGGAGAGAGGGTCTGACATACTGTGTGTGTGTGTGTGTGTGTGTGTGTGTGTGTGTGTGTGTGTGTGTGTGTGTGTGTGTGTGTGTGTGTGTGTGTGTGTGTGTGTGTGTGTGTGTGTCATTGTGTTGAAAGTGTGTGTGTGTGTGTGTGTGTGTGTGTGTGTGTGTGTGAGGATGCAATCACTTGTGTTGATAACCGTTTTTAGTTTTATTCTTTCATTTTCTTTTTAACTTTTTAGGAATATTACAATTATTTTACATGATAACATGTTGAATGTAGGGTATACTGACCCTCACTCACTCAAGTTTAATGTCTTTTTTTCCCCAGTAGTGCGGACTAGTTGACCTTTTATTGCCATTGAGTTCAAGTCAAGATCCGCTGAAGAAAGCAAGAAGAAATAAATGAGGAACAGTAGAAGGAGAAGACACTTTTTCCCACAACTGAACATTTTATGACAGACACACGCTTATTTTGAGAAGGATATACATGTGAGTTCAGAATCAGAATCAAAATACCTTTATTCGTCCCACAGAGGGGACATTAACATTTGTTACAGAAGAAAAGAGCCAAAGACAGCATTAAAGGTCCCATGTCATGGCCATTTCTACTGATCATAATTCTATCGTTGAGGTCTACTAGAATAGATTTAAATTGTGCAATGTTCCAAACTCTCATTGGTTTCTCATACAGCATCTCTGTATAGTATGTGTAATCACTCTGTGTCCTACACGGCTTGTTGGAGCTCCTGCCCCCCCCCTCCCAATGAGCCCGCTGTGCTCTGATTGGTCAGCTCGCCCACTCTGTTCTGATGAGTCCACCACCGTTACAGCGGAACATCAGATTGATTATGTGTTACAATGGCGTTAGTTAGCAACCAGGAAATGACACCAGTAATGACAAACAGATGAGAATGCTGCGTGGGGTCTGGGGGCCGTCTGGGCGGGACGTTGCGCAGCTCGCTGCTGCGAGGAGCGGACAGTGTGAGCTGGGTTCATTTCCTGATTGCTGCGTGGGGTCTGCGAGACAGCGAGACATCGCGAATGGACGCGGGAAGGGGGGGGGAGCTGAGGGGGCTGCAGCACCCCCATCTGCGAGGCTCCACTAGCAATACAAAATGTATATATATATATATATATATATATATATATATATATATATTGCACATATTTCACATAGTTGTTGCTCTAATGCCAGGTTAATGTCATTTAGACTCTATGCATTACATTAATGCACACAATGTTGACAATATCTGTTTTTTTTTACTGCACATATTTTACAATTTATTCCATTCTATTTCAATGTAAATGCTTTTTTATTTTACTATATGTTTTCTTATTTTCTTTTTAATGTTATTATAGTGTTTTTTTATTTTTGTTTTACTTTTATGTATGCACCACGACATCAAGTCAAATTCCTCGTACGTGTCAACCTACCTTGTGATAAACCTGTTTCTGATTCTGCTTCTGATGTATTTCCCCCGCAGTGTGGACCTGCTGACCTTCAAGTGACAGAAACCAGGAGCAGAAGAAAGAGTAAACTCAGCAGGAGAAGGACCTTTTTTCCTCACCCTTCGTCTTCCTCCACCTTCCTCTCTGCGCTGCATCGTCTCCACAGCTTCAGCAGGATGAAGCTGAAGGAGGACCTGAGCCCCGTGCTGCTGCTGCTCTTCCACTTCGCGGTCTGGATCTACTCCTTCCTCTCCTTCCTGCCCTCAGTCTTCCTCAGCTGGATGTCCACGCTCGATAATGATGATGGTGTTCGCTACGGCTCAGAGGAAGACAGAGCCAAGAGGATGAAGGCCTGCTCGGAGCCGGGATGTCCCGAGGGCCCCTATCGAGCCGTGAGGGCCACAAAGAGACTGGAGGCCACGCTGCGCCCGGGTGTTCAAACCCTGGATAAGATGTTCGAGTTCGCAGCCCTGAGGTTTCCACACAGACACTGCCTAGGGACCAGAGAGGTGATCAGTGAGGAGGACGAGAGGCAGGGCAATGGGAAGCTGTTCAAGAAGGTAAAGATGGGGGAGGAAATGTGATCAGAATCAGAATCAGGTTTATTACAAGGTAGGTTGACACGATACGACACAATAATACTTTAGTGGTCAGATCAAGCCTTCAGCGTGCATTTGATCTGGGATTCAGCTCTGTATGTACTGTGAGGATCGACTGCTCAAAGGATGCTTCAGTCTGACTTTATTGAATCTCCCATTAGATGGTAGCAGTTCATATTCTCGGTTCAGAACATGCTTTGGGTCCCAGAGGATGTTGTTGGACAGCCTCACCAGGTTATTATGGTATGGTATTATGGACCATACCATATGTACGAGGAATTTGACTTGGTGTTGTGGTGCAAACATACAAGTGAAACAAAAATGTAAAACACAGATAGAAAACTATTTTATTTTGTCAAGATATACACTGAGACAACACACATTTAATTCAAGTCAAAGGCAAGTTTTCTCTGTGTATTTTGGAGCAGTGATGACAGGTTTTTTGGTAGGCTGACTTTGTAAGTTAGCATCACAAGGGCTCCCTTTACAAAAAGCCAATGGGATTTTGCATTTGCTTTGCTATCCACATTCTATCATTCTAGCTCCTTAAATGCAAATACTGGTACTTGTGGGTTATCTGTCGCCACTTTTTAATAGCAGGTATCTGGCTCCTCCACATGAAGTTTTTCATTTCTCAAACTAACAAACATTAATCCTAGGGGTTAGGGTTAATTAGAGAGTCTGAAAAAAACTGAAAAAGTGGTAACAGATAACCCACAAGTACCCAAATATTTCCTGGCTCTTCATACCTCTATGACAGGGGTATCAAACTCAAATACACAGTGGGCCAAAATAAAAAAAATTGTACTAGTCGAGGGTCGGACTGGTTCAATGTTTATTGCAGAACTTATTGAAATGAACTTATTGCACATATTAAACCTGGAACTAACAAAGCTTAAATGATTGCCTATAAAAACAACATTAAATAATCAGTTGCATTCATTTCTTATGGCTCTATCTGCAGCTTCTCCAGAGTCATTTCTTATGATTAAATGTTTCCACAGGCCAACAACAGCTTCAAAAAAACTATTTCCCTCAAAGAACAAACCAAACATGCTCTGTTGTCGTGAGAGAAAAAGTGCAGAAGGAAACATCCATGTAAACTCAGTGTGCTGCTCTGTGATGCTAGTTCAAGCCAGATACTTGGCATCTCATCTTGGGTGCAAGTTCATCAATGTTTGGGCTCAGGCTCTGACCTGAGGAAACCCTCAGGATTGAGTGAAGGTGTGCGTGCAATATACCGGCGGGCCAGATCTAATAGTAATTAGAAATTATCCTGCGGGCCGAAATTAAATTATTTTGCTAATATTGCAAGACATTTGTAAGACTGTAGGAACCAGTGATTCACTGTATTTTCTTTTACAATTTTCTGCCTTTTTCTTTTAGACAAAACAACTAATTAATTAACCCCAAAACTATTTCTTATTTGTTGACTACCTGAAAGTTATTTCAGACCTCAGTGTTAAAGTGGCAGAGCTCTATATTATAACTATTAGAACAGTGTTTCCTGTGTGTTTTGGAGCGTGCACCGTGGACTTTTACAGTTACAGTACCTCTGAATTACTCTAATCCCCACAGCCTGATGCTGTTAATCCTTTTAAACCTCACTGTTGAAAGTTTTAATGCTGCAGGAGAACGAGTTTAAGCTCCTGTTGTTCCCTGAAAATGGAAATCAGTTCTGTCCAGTCATCATTATAGTGTGTTTCTGAGTGGACTGACACATATTCACCACCAGGAGCCAGTATAACCCCACTCACACACACACTCACACACACACACACACACACGCACAAACAGAGGATGGTTTTGGTGTTTCCATGCTACTTTACACTTCCACTCCAATTCATTTGAAAGGAAAATATTGTATTTTTACTCCAATACATTTCGTTTATAACTTTAGTTCTTTTCAGATTAAGAATGTGCATTAAAACATGAGATATACTTTCAATATAATGCATCTTTGGGTTAGGGTTAGGGAAACCAATGAAATAGCTGAACAAAAAAGTCAAATGTTTTCGAATATATTACAAAAATGTCCAAATGAAGTCCTGAATATCAATATTGTGTGTATCAAAACAGTACAATTCTAACTAAAGCAACAATCTGATAATGACATATAAATCGGAATACTTCACCAGTTCTGCATAACAAATAAAGTGAAATAACTGTTTGAGGTACGAACAAGTAAAATTATCCAACAAAAAATGTGCAACAAAAAGATCAAGTAACTTGTGTAACAGGACTTTAATTGTGTACATTAGTCAAATGCTACCTGATGCTGCATTATTTAAAGTCTAATAATGTCATAAATATAATTATGTTTAAGCTAGTGAAATAACAGTTTGAGGTTCAAAAAGGTCACATATTTCAACATTTAAGAAAGAATGTTTGAGTCGGTTGCCTTGAGTCGGTTGAACTCTTTAGTTCATGAGAACTAAAGAGTTCTCATGAACTAAGTTCTCATGAACTACCTTGGTTGCTGATTGGCTAATGGTGACACAAGCCAAAACATCGTTATGACATCATAAAGTGGCCAAAATCTGATCAGCTCATTTTCAGACAGGTTTTTATATAAATGGATCAGGACAAAAAGAGAGAGAATCTTTGTTCCTGAAACTTTCAGAGTCTCTTTACACAGAGGGGACACATGTTGATGTAGAAGAGACATGAAGAAGAGGGGACACATGTTGATGTAGAAGAGACATGAAGAAGAGGGGACACATGTTGATGTAGAAGAGACATGAAGAAGAGGGGACACATGTTGATGTAGAAGAGACATGAAGAAGAGGGGACACATGTTGATGTAGAAGAGACATGAAGAAGAGGGGACACATGTTGATGTAGAAGAGACATGAAGAAGAGGGGACACATGTTGATGAAGAAGAGACATGAAGAAGAGGAGACACATGTTGATGTAGAAGAGACATGAAGAAGAGGGGACACATGTTGATGTAGAAGAGACATGAAGAAGAGGGGACACATGTTGATGTAGAAGAGACATGAAGAAGAGGGGACACATGTTGATGAAGAAGAGACATGAAGAAGAGGAGACACATGTTGATGTAGAAGAGACATGAAGAAGAGGGAACACATGTTGATGTAGAAGAGACATGAAGAAGAGGGGACACATGTTGATGTGGAAGAGACATGAAGAAGAGGGGACACATGTTGATGTAGAAGAGACATGAAGAAGAGGGGACACATGTTGATGAAGAAGAGACATGAAGAAGAGGGGACACATGTTGATGTAGAAGAGACATGAAGAAGAGGGGACACATGTTGATGTAGAAGAGACATGAAGAAGAGGGGACACATGTTGATGTAGAAGAGACATGGAGAAGAGGGGACACATGTTGATGTAGAAGAGACATGAAGAAGAGGGGACACATGTTGATGTAGAAGAGACATGGAGAAGAGGGGACACATGTTGATGTAGAAGAGACATGAAGAAGAGGGGACACATGTTGATGTAGAAAAGACATGTGGATTTTGCATTATAGGTGACGTTTTTTTCATTAGAGCAATGATTGTGTATCCTAATTTAACTTTTACACCTGCAGGTGATTCTGGGAGAGTACCGCTGGCTCTCCTATCAGGATGTTTTCTCGGCGGCGTCTCAGCTCGGCAGCGGGTTAGCGTCTCTGGGTCAGCGCCAGAAAAACAACATCGCCATCTTCTGTGAGACCCGGGCCGAGTGGATCGTCGCGGCCCAGGCCTGCTTCATGCACAACTTCCCCGGTGAGTGTCTGTGAGCACAGAAAACACTCAGAGGAGGGTGGGAAATCATGTTTTTCATCATAAAAATGGCTTAAAATTATTTTTTAAAACTGCAGTACAGGTGGATCATAGTATAGGTAAGCAAGCCAAGTGTATCAATACAGCACTAGTTAATTCAAGGTGCTTCATAAAAAACACATAACAAGCATTAATACGTTATGTTTCTCCTACCACAGTTATTGTATTCATTGATGTGACGAGAGGTGACAGTGTTTGACATTTCCTGTCCATATTATTAATAATGAAGAAGTCCAGAAGACACAGGAATAAATGTATCTCAGGTAAAACAAAAAAAAACTAATGTAATTTGTATTATATGTGTAAAGAATAACACATACGTACAAAAAAAGAACAGGAAGGCATAATAAATAAAATAAAATAACAGTAATTGAAAAGCCAAGAGAATGCAAATGAAAACTAGCTAATAGAACAGGTTTTAAATACAAGAAGTGACCCTATAATGTGAGATACTAAAAGTTATCTGATTTAATAGAAGGCAGCAGCAGCACATTCAAAACTAAACACTAACATGTGGCTTTTGTCCTCAGTGGGAAATGTTAATATGATTTATTCCCGAGACAAATGACTCTGCGGTAGTCACCGTATTTATACGAAACATGACATGTGGGTGGACGCGCTTATTCAAGTGAATACTTAATATACTAAGTCTACAGGGGATTGGACAATTATTATAGTTCACTAATATGCTCTCTCAAAAAGCCACCAAAACATATCTCATCAAAACTGTCTTTTTGTTAGTCGTTCCACTGTGCAAACAATTATCAACTGAGGTCTGAGAGTTTTGAAAGAGACTGAATAAGGAACTGATATATAAAAGGAATAATGAACACTGTCAGATTAATGTTTAGTAACCCTGCTTTCAGGGGGAACAGAATCAGAAAGACATACTTGTTTAATGGTAATAGTAAATGAGTCTGTCGCATTTGAAAAACCTTTATTTCCTGCTTATTTTGGTGTAAAAGGCTCTAAATTGCATGCTAGTTATCATCACTTTCTTACATGTTGGTTTGTTCCACTTGCTGCTGGTTGTACTTGTATAGCTTGTACTTAAAATTGACATTTCATGCGAGAAAATTACAATGAAGTTCATATTGGTGGAGCAATGAACAGTTGCATTTCTTGTTTTTATGATTTTAAGACTTCCACCTTGTCTTTTTGTAGTCTCAGAAAAGAAAATCAAATATGTACCTTCACTGACATATCTTACTGATGTTCAGGTGTATATCAGTATGTAGTGTCTCTACTTTAAAGAGTCCTCTCCTGCTGATGTTCAGGTGTATATCAGTATGTAGTGTCTCTACTTTAAAGAGTCCTCTCCTGCTGATGTTCAGGTGTATATCAGTATGTAGTGTCTCTACTTTAAAGAGTCCTCTCCTGCTGATGTTCAGGTGTATATCAGTATGTAGTGTCTCTACTTTAAAGAGTCCTCTCCTGCTGATGTTCAGGTGTATATCAGTATGTAGTGTCTCTACTTTAAAGAGTCCTCTCCTGCTGATGTTCAGGTGTACATCAGTGTGTAGTGTCTCTACTTTAAAGAGTCCTCTCCTGCTGATGTTCAGGTGTATATCAGTATGTAGTGTCTCTACTTTAAAGAGTCCTCTCCGGCTGATGTTCAGGTGTATATCAGTGTGTAGTGTCTCTACTTTAAAGAGTCCTCTCCTGCTGATGTTCAGGTGTATATCAGTATGTAGTGTCTCTACTTTAAAGAGTCCTCTCCTGCTGATGTTCAGGTGTATATCAGTATAGTGTCTCTACTTTAAAGAGTCCTCTCCTGCTGATGTTCAGGTGTATATCAGTATGTAGTGTCTCTACTTTAAAGAGTCCTCTCCTGCTGATGTTCAGGTGTATATCAGTATGTAGTGTCTCTACTTTAAAGAGTCCTCTCCTGCTGATGTTCAGGTGTATATCAGTGTGTAGTGTCTCTACTTTAAAGAGTCCTCTCCTGCTGATGTTCAGGTGTATATCAGTATGTAGTGTCTCTACTTTAAAGAGTCCTCTCCTGCTGATGTTCAGGTGTATATCAGTATGTAGTGTCTCTACTTTAAAGAGTCCTCTCCTGCTGATGTTCAGGTGTATATCAGTGTGTCGTGTCTCTACTTTAAAGAGTCCTCTCCTGCTGATGTTCAGGTGTATATCAGTATGTAGTGTCTCTACTGTGACATGTCTCCGTGCTTTAATGTTCATAAAGCTCTTTATTTTTCTCATACTGCCTGCCTTCACCCTCTGTCTGAAACCAGAGCCCAGTGTGCTCTGATTGGTTAGCTGGCCGGCTCTGTTGTGATTGGTCAACCGCTTAGAAATGTCACGTACAATGTGTTTCAACGCTAGCCAATATATGGTGTGTGTGTGTGTGTGTGTGTGTGTGTGTGTGTGTGTGTGTGTGTGTGTGTGTGTGTGTGTGTGTGTGTGGGGGGGGGGGCGTGCGTGCGTGCGTGCGTGCGTGCGTGCGTGCGTGCGTGCGTGCGTGCGTGCGTGCGTGCGTGCGTGTGTGTGCATTATGGTTGCAGTGGACTTGGAGTGAACTTGTAACATGCAGCTGAGACAGAAGAAGGTCAATGTGTCCCTCCTGCCTTGCTCTTACATAAGTGTCCCATGTCTTTCTTGGTGATGGAAACACTTTCAAATACTGAGTAAAACATGACGGCTAATACTAACATGCTCTTAAAATAATAAAATGCTTCTTCTGTGAGGGGAGATGCTGCTTTTTAAGCTTATGGCACTATATCAGAAGTGTACTGTTTAAGGCTGTACAAATAATTAATTCTGTAATGTTTGTTTGACTAGACATTTTCACTGCCTACAGTATTTGTTTTGGCATAAAAATCCTACAAATACAATAATAAAAACATTAAAAAAACATAAATAATAATATATTTATAAACATAAACAAATAATCATACAGAGTTGCAATCATCTAAATAGAATAACACAATTAAATACTATAAAATAAATACAAAGATTAGATTATACACATTTAGACATTGAATAAAATCAGCAAAAAATAGACATTTTCACTGCAGTGTGTTTTTTACACAGTGAAGCATCAACACTGTAAACCAGAGAGAAAGTTGACATTTTAATTTCCTACAGCGCTTCCTGATTTACTTTAATATGTCCTGTTCCAGAGAGCACTTTCTTTACTGCGATCGTCCACAGCTGCACTTTAATCTCGTTAAATCTTCTTGATTCTCCCTGAAAGCCCCTTAATTTCCTCTGCTTCGGTATATATTATACTCCATTAAACAGACGTGATGTTAGACCAGGCTGCAAGTACGAGCCATTAAAACGTCTCTATGAAGCACCTATCTGTCTCACACAAGGACAGTGTGTGTGTGTGTGTGTGTGTGTGTGTGTGTGTGTGTGTGTGTGTGTGTGTGTGTGTGTGTGGTGTGTGTGTGTGTGTGTGTGTGTGTGAGTGTGTGTGAGTGTGAGTGTGTGTGAGTGTGAGTGTGAGTGTGAGTGTGAGTGTGAGTGTGTGTGTGTGTGTGTGTGTGTGTGAGTGTGAGTGTGAGTGTGAGTGTGAGTGAGTGAGTGAGTGAGTGAGTGAGTGAGTGAGTGAGTGAGTGAGTGAGTGAGTGAGTGAGTGAGTGAGTGAGTGAGTGAGTGAGTGAGTGCGTGAGTGAGTGAGTGTGTGTGAGTGAGTGAGTGAGTGAGTGAGTGAGTGAGTGTGAGTGAGTGTGTCAGAAGAGGGGAGAGAGTCTACGTGAGCATCTGATGTTGACAGAGGCAGCATGGAGTCAGCCAAAGGCCCCCAGTGAACTCAAAAACTTGGTGTGTGTGTTTGTGTGTGTGTACATGAAGGCAAATGTGCTTTGAGCACCAGGAAAAGCGCATTATAAATCACATGTATTATTAGGGTCTGAGACCTAGGTTGGCGAAAACCCTATTGAAATCGGTCGCACAGCGACCGATAAACCTTTGACCCCCGCAACACATGTGAAAACTCACCAAATTTTGCACGCGCGTCAGAAGTGGTGCAACTTGCGATATGTAATTGGTTCCGGAACTTTGCGTAAAAAATTGCGTAGGCCACGCCCACTTCCGTTTTTAACGTAAACTCCCCCCACTTTAACTTTCACGTAAACGAACGAAACTCGCTACGCATATCTAGGGTGCGGAGACGAACAAAAAAGCCTCTTGGAGGGGTAAAAAATAACGTACAGGAAGTCGGCCATTTATAATTTGGCGTCGAAAAAACGCGATTTATCGCGTTTCTCGTCCTCCGCGCAAAATCTATCTTCTCCCAGGGACTTTATCCGTACGACTCGAAATTCGTCGGGTAGCATCTCCAGACATGGGCAATTCAAAGTTATCACGGACGTTTTTTTCTTTCGCACGGCGCAGCCGTGATTTGGCGCCAAAGTTCGCGTTCGCTCGATGCCAGGCCCATCAAACGCCATGGAACACGATGATGTCATAACTCAAACTGACATGCTCACAACGCCACCAAACTTCACATGATGGTTAACACTGCGGCCCTGAACAGCTCTACGTCAAATGTTATGTTACTTAATATGGCGTTACCATGGCAACGAATCCCTCGCCATAAAACACGGTGTCGCTGTAACTCCAATGGACACGGTCCCATTGTCCACCAATCTTCACTTTTATATCACTGGTCCATGCCTCAACAGCTCTACTTGAAATCTGAGATCTCACCGTATGCCGTTTCCATGGCAACGCATCCCTCGCCGTAAAACACAATGTTGTCTTCAGTCAATGGAAAATGATCCAAACTGCACCAGACTTCAGATGATGGCTAATGATCCAGCCCTCAACAGCTCTACGCCAATTATGGGATGTCATAATATGCCGTTTCCATGGCAACGCATCCCTCGCCGTAAAACACAATGTTGTCATAAGTCAATGGAAAATGGTCCAAACTGCACCAGACTTCAGATGACAGTTAATGGTCCAGCCCTTAACACCTCAATATGACAAAAGTGAGTTTTCCTCAAAAGCTGTTGCCATGGCAACGTATCCCTCGCAATTAAAATACAATGTTGTCTTAAGTCAATGGAAAATAATCCAAACTGTACCAGACTTCAGATGATGGCTAATGGTCTGGCCCTCAACAGCTCTACGCCAATTATGGGATGTCATCATATGCCGTATCCATGGCAACGCATCCCTCGCCAAAAAACACAATGTTGTCTTAAGTCAATGGAAAAGGTTCCAAACTGCACCAGACTTCAGATGACAGTCCGTTTCCATGGCAACGCATCCCTCGCCATTAAACACGGTGTCGCTGTAAATCCAATGGGCACAGTCCCATCGTCCTCCAATCTTCACTTTTATATCACCGGTCCATGCCTCAACAGCTGTGCGTGAAATCTGAGATCTCACCATATGCCGTTTCCATGGCAACGCATCCCTCGCCAAAAAAACCGATGTTTCCGTTACTCCTATGAAAATCATCCAAATGGCACCAGACTTCAGATGATGGCTGATGGTCCGGCCCTCAACAGCTCTACGCCAATTATGGGATGTCATCTTATGCCGTTTCCATGGCAACGCATCCCTCGCCAAAAAACACAATGTTGTCTTAAGCAGGGGCGTCGCCTGGACCTGAAAACATTCGGGGCTTAGCCCACAGTGGCGTCGGCACTACAGTGGAATATTCTACTGCAACACTCCCCACACGCACACACACACAGTACACCCGCGACTGTTACAATGAAGGCTCGATAATCAGCTCCGCGGAAATAATCTTTTGAATAATTTGTGACCAAACCGTTTGAGACCCACTGAAATAACTTAGATTAAAGTTATGTATCTAAACACTCAGAGAGTCCTTTAGCTCACCTGAGTCTCTCAATCTGAGAGGAGAGGACTCTCCTCCAGCTTCTTGTGGAAACAGCTCCTTATGTCCATTAGTGCAGCTAGCAAACCAGATGCTAACAACACGGTCCATGCTGGCACCGGTCCCTCCCTCCCCCCCTCTCTCTCTCTCTCTCTCTCTCTCTCTCTCTCTCTCTCTCTCTCTCTCTCTCTCTCTCTCTCTCTCTCTCTCTCTCTCTCTCTCTCTCTCTCTCTGTCTCTCTCACACTAAATGCGCTATTGCCACACACACACAGAGCCGAGCTTGAATGACACAAGCACACGTTTATTTCCATGCAACTCTCTGATTGGTCTGGTGTCATGCCTCTGTTGCATTCACTGAACACGGGAAATTACAGTGCTGCCGTCCTCTCTTGTGTCATGATGAGGTTCACATAAAGCACGGTTAATGTATTATATTATTGAGGGAGAATTGTCCAGGGCTAGAGAAAAAACATTCGGGGCTAAAGCCCCGGATGCCCAGGCCAGGCGACGCCACTGGTCTTAAGTCAATGGAAAATGATCCAAACTGCACCAGACTTCAGATGATGGCTACTAGTCCGGCCCTCAACACATCAATATGACAATAGTGAGTTTTCCTCTAAAGCTGTTGCCATGGCAACGCATCCCTCGCCGTTAAGCATGATATTGCTATAACTCCTATGTAAATGGTAAAAAAGTGTTCAAACTTTACATGTGTGCTAACGGTACAGCCCTAGAGACATATATGTGTCAGTTTTGAGATTTCGTCAAATGCCGTTGCCATGGTAACAAAATGGTCGCCGTGACACACGGTTTTCTCATAACTCCAGTTACCATGGTCCAAACGGCCCAGAACTTCACAGGTTTGATAACGATGCAGCCCTCAACACATCTAGGCATATTATGGGGTGTCATCAAATGCCGTTGCCATGGCGACAGATCACTCACCATCAAACACAATGTTTATGATACTGCTGTAAATCCCATGTACGTTGTCCGATCGGCCTGAAACTTTCCACGTTTGCCAACGTTCGAGTCCTCGAGACACCTAGACACACACCTCGACGTGCAGACAACAGCCTTCGGAGCGTCGAAGACCCGCTCAACGCTGCTTGCAGCTTTAATTGTTATTATTATTAGGCGCCGCTTTCCACCTTCTTCTCCAGTAGGACTCAGATGAGGGTGTACTCTTATGTGTGGCTGTGAACATTTTTTTTTATTATGAAGGGCAGACCATCTATTTGTATTTATTTTTTAGTTTTTTTTAGAAAGGGGCAGGTCATATAAGATTTTATTCTTCTCCCTGCTCCTTTTCGCTCAATGGTGTGTAGAGACATGTTTTGTTGGCAATTATTGTACATTTGGCTATGCGTACCATGAGTGGGACAAATAAAAATGAAATGAAATATCCCAACCAATCAGCTACTGTGGTGACTTGCACAGTGGAGCTTATCATGTTTGTTAGATAATGGGCCCTGCAGTCCCGCCACTTTGGATCAACAGGGACAGTGAGGGGGCTTAAAGTCTCTTGATACAATCTTGGCCCCCATTCCCTGTTCAATAAAGCACTATAAACAAGATTGGATAACACTGTGGTCATCATCTAGAAGTTAATAATGAAAAATAATCAAACTGAGTTCTTAGAAGTCCATTCAAACACATTCGACAGCTGTAGTAGATACTGTATCAGGTCACCATTGTCTTTAAATGCTTTCACACCTCAGGGGCAGATACGCCATGATTGTATCACAATATCATAGCTAATCACATCTCTGTGGTCTTGTATCTCATAGCATCTCTAGCTCTGATGTTTAGATCTAACTTTGAAAAGGGTGATGTTAGTTTCCCCTTTTTATGTTTGCATACAGCACACAAAAACAAACAGGTTTTGGACCAAACTTCTTCACAAAGACAGAAAAAAACATTTATGTACATAGAAGATTTGGATATAAAAAGAGATTCAAGTAGAAACACAACACATATTCTGTAGTACCACCAAGGTACAAGACAGCATATGATACTTTATGAAGACTCCTGTACTTTTACTTAAGTAGGATTTTGAACACAGGAAATAATTGCTCATATTACTCATTAAAAAAAGTATCTTTGCATTGATGTTTGATACTTTTAATCACAGTAAGTCAAGGATCTGAGTACTATAACAACACAAACCATCGTAATTTAATTATTTATTTACTTTTTGTTCAATGGCAACTTTCTTTGGACATGCAGCTATCTGCAGTATTGTGATGGCTCATTTTTCTCCTTGACCTTTTTGAATATTTGAACACAAGCTTTCCCTACCTTTCCTTAGCAAAGAGTTTTAAATTGTTTAGGATTAAGACTAAAGATTTAAGAAATACTTTATAAATCCACAAGGGGAAATTACATTTGTCCCAACCCTGACCCTTTTCACTCTGTTGTTATTGACATGACATCACACACATACTTTAACCACACTCTATTCATGTTTTGGTAGCCAAGTGCATATACTGGTATGATAATTATATTCTGATTCTGATAACTGTTTGTTTTAAAAAAAAAATCACATGACTGAATGTTAACCAGGGTTTTCAGTCATTAACACTTTTGTTTAAAGCATCATATTCATTCTAAACAACTTTTTAAACTATTTATTGGAAGCTGTGGGGAACTAAAGCAGAAGACATGAGCGGAGAAGTATTTTGCGTTGGCTCTTTCCTAAACTTCAGTATTTGGTGCTCCCATATCAACTGCTGAACTGGATGGTTAACTTTCTGCTGAGAAACATTTAACCTTTGTTATAACAAAATAAACAATCCATGGAATCACACGGCTAAAAATCGATAGTTCTCTTGCAGCTGCTGTGTTGCAATAATCAGATACACTTACACAAGATACAGAATTGTTGGGACACTAACACCCATACCATACATGTCAATCTGAATTAAAAGCTTGAAATAACACAAGATAAAGATTACACAAGATGATAAGTGAAAAACAAGTTAAGGTTTAGCAGCCGAAAGAAGTGAAACTTACTTACAGAACTTTGTGTTCCAAACCAGAAGTCATCATGCCAATGGCAATGATCTTGTTTTTGACTGATTCAACATGATGTTTTGTGTCAGAGAACAACAAACATGACATGGTTCTGTTACACGTTGGTAGCTTAAATACAAATACAAATATTTGAGATTATGCAAGGGAAGGCCATGTGGCAAGACCAACCTGGTCTCACCAGAATGCGTGACTCCACCACGACTCCTTAACACCGCAGTGCGTGGTGGAGTCACGAACTTTGCTACATTTACGTGTCTGTACCACGCAAACAACCCCAATGTAAAGTGAATGAGGCTCCTTTGTCCTTAACCCTAGCCCTGAACAGCTCTACGCCAATTATGGGATGTCATCATATGCCGTAGCCATGGCGACAGATCCCTCGCCATGAAACACTGTGTTGTCCTAACTCACAGGAAAAACGTCCAAACGGCACCAGACATCAGATGATGGCTAATGGTCCGGCCCTCAACAGCTCTACGCCAATTATGGGATGTCATCTTATGCCGTTTCCATGGCAACGCATCCCTCGCCAAAAAACACAATGTTGTCTTAAGCAGGGGCGTCGCCTGGACCTGAAAACATTCGGGGCTTAGCCCACAGTGGCGGCGGCACTACAGTGGAATATTCTACTGCAACACTCCCCAGACGCACACACACACAGTACACCCGCGACTGTTACAATGAAGGCTCGATAATCAGCTCACGGCATATAGGCAGGGGTAAAGTGGTATTTTTTATGAGTGGGGGGCTCACCTCCTCTAGGGGGGGTCCGGGGGGATGCTCCCCCGGGAAGATTTTTTTTTTAAATATTGAAGTTAAATGCATCAATCTGGTGCACTTTGAGAGCAAAATGAAGAGATCTATGGATACCTCTCTCAACACCCATATGAAGCAGAACTGTAAACAGATGTACTTTTTCTTTATGGATATTTTACTAATCACTCCCCTTTTAAACTCTATTCTTGTTTTACTGCCATATAGTATTTCATAACTGTTTTTCCTTTATTCTCTTATTTTTTTATAACTATAATGATCATATGAAGGTGTGCCGCGGAAATAATCTTTTGAATAATTTGTGACCAAACCGTTTGAGACCCACTGAGATAACTTAGACTAAAGTTATGTATCTAAACACTCAGAGAGTCCTTTAGCTCACGTGAGTCTCTCAATCTGAGAGGAGAGGACTCTCCTCCAGCTTCTTGTGGAAACAGCTCCTTATGTCCATTAGTGCAGCTAGCAAACCAGATGCTAACAACACGGCCCATGCTGGCACCGGTCCCCCCCTCCCCCTCTCTCTCTCTCTATCTCTCTCTCTCACACTAAATGCGCTATTGCCACACACACACAGAGCCGAGCTTGAATGACACAAGCACACGTTTATTTCCATGCAACTCTCTGATTGGTCTGGTGTCATGCCTCTGTTGCATTCACTGAACACGGGAAATTACAGTGCTGCCGTCCTCTCTTGTGTCATGATGAGGTTCACGTAAAGCACGGTTAATGTATTATATTATTGAGGGAGAATTGTCCGGGGCTAGAGAAAAAACATTCGGGGCTAAAGCCCCGGATGCCCAGGCCAGGCGACGCCACTGGTCTTAAGTCAATGGAAAATGATCCAAACTGCACCAGACTTCAGATGATGGCTACTAGTCCGGCCCTCAACACCTCAATATGACAATAGTGAGTTTTCCTCTAAAGCTGTTGCCATGGCAACGCATCCCTCGCCGTTAAGCATGATATTGCTATAACTCCTGTGTAAATGGTAAAAAAGTGTTCAAACTTTACATGTGTGCTAACGGTACAGCCCTAGAGACATATATGGGTCAGTTTTGAGATTTCGTCAAATGCCGTTGCCATGGTAACAAAATGGTCGCCGTGACACACGGTTTTCTCATAACTCCAGTTACCATGGTCCAAACGGCCCAGAACTTCACAGGTTTGATAACGATGCAGCCCTCAACACATCTAGGCATATTATGGGGTGTCATCAAATGCCGTTGCCATGGCGACAGATTACTCACCATCAAACACAATGTTTATGATACTGCTGTAAATCCCATGTACGTTGTCCGATCGGCCTGAAACTTTCCACGTTTGCCAACGTTCGAGTCCTCGAGACACCTAGACACACACCTCGACGTGCAGACAACAGCCTTCGGAGCGTCGAAGACCCGCTCAACGCTGCTTGCAGCTTTAATTGTTATTATTATTAGGCGCCGCTTTCCACCTTCTTCTCCAGTAGGACTCAGATGAGGGTGTACTCTTATGTGTGGCTGTGAACATTTTTTTTTATTATGAAGGGCAGACCATCTATTTGTATTTATTTTTTAGTTTTTTTTAGAAAGGGGCAGGTCATATAAGATTTTATTCTTCTCCCTGCTCCTTTTCGCTCAATGGTGTGTAGAGACATGTTTTGTTGGCAATTATTGTACATTTGGCTATGCGTACCATGAGTGGGACAAATAAAAATGAAATGAAATATCCCAACCAATCAGCTACTGTGGTGACTTGCACAGTGGAGCTTATCATGTTTGTTAGATAATGGGCCCTGCAGTCCCGCCACTTTGGATCAACAGGGACAGTGAGGGGGCTTAAAGTCTCTTGATACAATCTTGGCCCCCATTCCCTGTTCAATAAAGCACTATAAACAAGATTGGATAACACTGTGGTCATCATCTAGAAGTTAATAATGAAAAATAATCAAACTGAGTTCTTAGAAGTCCATTCAAACACATTCGACAGCTGTAGTAGATACTGTATCAGGTCACCATTGTCTTTAAATGCTTTCACACCTCAGGGGCAGATACGCCATGATTGTATCACAATATCATAGCTAATCACATCTCTGTGGTCTTGTATCTCATAGCATCTCTAGCTCTGATGTTTAGATCTAACTTTGAAAAGGGTGATGTTAGTTTCCCCTTTTTATGTTTGCATACAGCACACAAAAACAAACAGGTTTTGGACCAAACTTCTTCACAAAGACAGAAAAAAACATTTATGTACATAGAAGATTTGGATATAAAAAGAGATTCAAGTAGAAACACAACACATATTCTGTAGTACCACCAAGGTACAAGACAGCATATGATACTTTATGAAGACTCCTGTACTTTTACTTAAGTAGGATTTTGAACACAGGAAATAATTGCTCATATTACTCATTAAAAAAAGTATCTTTGCATTGATGTTTGATACTTTTAATCACAGTAAGTCAAGGATCTGAGTACTATAACAACACAAACCATCGTAATTTAATTATTTATTTACTTTTTGTTCAATGGCAACTTTCTTTGGACATGCAGCTATCTGCAGTATTGTGACGGCTCATTTTTCTCCTTGACCTTTTTGAATATTTGAACACAAGCTTTCCCTACCTTTCCTTAGCAAAGAGTTTTCAATTGTTTAGGATTAAGACTAAAGATTTAAGAAATACTTTATAAATCCACAAGGGGAAATTACATTTGTCCCAACCCTGACCCTTTTCACTCTGTTGTTATTGACATGACATCACACACATACTTTAACCACACTCTATTCATGTTTTGGTAGCCAAGTGCATATACTGGTATGATAATTATATTCTGATTCTGATAACTGTTTGTTTTAAAAAAAAAATCACATGACTGAATGTTAACCAGGGTTTTCAGTCATTAACACTTTGGTTTAAAGCATCATACTCATTCTAAACAACTTTTTTAACCATTTATTGGAAGCTGTGGGGAATTAAAGCAGAAGACATAAGCGGAGAAGAATTTTGCGTTGGCTCTTTCCTGAACTTCAGTTTTTGGTGCTCCCATATCAACTGCTGAACTGGATGGTTAACTTTCTGCTGAGAAACATTTAACCTTTGTTATAACAAAATAAACAATCCATGGAATCACACGGCTAAAAATCGATAGTTCTCTTGCAGCTGCTGTGTTGCAATAATCAGATACACTTACACAAGATACAGAATTGTTGGGACACTAACACCCATACCATACATGTCAATCTGAATTAAAAGCTTGAAATAACACAAGATAAAGATTACACAAGATGATAAGTGAAAAACAAGTTAAGGTTTAGCAGCCAAAAGAAGTGAAACTTACTTACAGAACTTTGTGTTCCAAACCAGAAGTCATCATGCCAATGGCAATGATCTTGTTTTTGACTGATTCAACATGATGTTTTGTGTCAGAGAACAACAAACATGACATGGTTCTGTTACACGTTGGTAGCTTAAATACAAATACAAAATATTTGAGATTATGCAAGGGAAGGCCATGTGGCAAGACCAACCTGGTCTCACCAGAATGCGTGACTCCACCACGACTCCTTAACACCGCAGTGCGTGGTGGAGTCACGAACTTTGCTACATTTACGTGTCTGCACCACGCAAACAACCCCAATGTAAAGTGAATGAGGCTCCTTTGTCCTTAACCCTAGCCCTGAACAGCTCTACGCCAATTATGGGATGTCATCATATGCCGTAGCCATGGCGACAGATCCCTCGCCATGAAACACTGTGTTGTCCTAACTCACTGGAAAAACGTCCAAACGGCACCAGACATCAGATGATGGCTAATGGTCCGGCCCTCAACAGCTCTACGCCAATTATGGGATGTCATCTTATGCCGTTTCCATGGCAACGCATCCCTCGCCAAAAAACACAATGTTGTCTTAAGCAGGGGCGTCGCCTGGACCTGAAAACATTCGGGGCTTAGCCCACAGTGGCGGCGGCACTACAGTGGAATATTCTACTACAACACTCCCCAGACGCACACACACACAGTACACCCGCGACTGTTACAATGAAGGCTCGATAATCAGCTCACGGCATATAGGCAGGGGTAAAGTGGTATTTTTTATGAGTGGGGGGCTCACCTCCTCTAGGGGGGTCCGGGGGGATGCTCCCCCGGGAAGATTTTTTTTTAAATATTGAAGTTAAATGCATCAATCTGGTGGACTTTGAGAGCAAAATGAAGAGATCTATGGATACCTCTCTCAACACCCATATGAAGCTGAACTGTAAACAGATGTACTTTTTCTTTATGGATATTTTACTAATCACTCCCCTTTTAAACTCTATTCTTGTTTTACTGCCATATAGTATTTCATAACTGTTTTTCCTTTATTCTCTTATTTTTTTCATAACTATAATGATCATATGAAGGTGTGCCGCGGAAATAATCTTTTGAATAATTTGTGACCAAACCGTTTGAGACCCACTGAGATAACTTAGACTAAAGTTATGTATCTAAACACTCAGAGAGTCCTTTAGCTCACCTGAGTCTCTCAATCTGAGAGGAGAGGACTCTCCTCCAGCTTCTTGTGGAAACAGCTCCTTATGTCCATTAGTGCAGCTAGCAAACCAGATGCTAACAACACGGCCCATGCTGGCACCGGTCCCCCCCTCCCCCTCTCTCTCTCTCTCTCTCTCTCTCTCACACTAAATGCGCTATTGCCACACACACACAGAGCCGAGCTTGAATGACACAAGCACACGTTTATTTCCATGCAACTCTCTGATTGGTCTGGTGTCATGCCTCTGTTGCATTCACTGAACACGGGAAATTACAGTGCTGCCGTCCTCTCTTGTGTCATGATGAGGTTCACGTAAAGCACGGTTAATGTATTATATTATTGAGGGAGAATTGTCCGGGGCTAGAGAAAAAACATTCGGGGCTAAAGCCCCGGATGCCCAGGCCAGGCGACGCCACTGGTCTTAAGTCAATGGAAAATGATCCAAACTGCACCAGACTTCAGATGATGGCTACTAGTCCGGCCCTCAACACCTCAATATGACAATAGTGAGTTTTCCTCTAAAGCTGTTGCCATGGCAACGCATCCCTCGCTGTTAAGCATGATATTGCTATAACTCCTGTGTAAATGGTAAAAAAGTGTTCAAACTTTACATGTGTGCTAACGGTACAGCCCTAAAGACATATATGTGTCAGTTTTGAGATTTCGTCAAATGCCGTTGCCATGGTAACAAAATGGTCGCCGTGAAACACGGTTTTCTCATAACTCCAGTTAACATGGTCCAAACGGCCCAGAACTTCACAGGTTTGATAACGATGCAGCCCTCAACACATCTAGGCATATTATGGGGTGTCATCAAATGCCGTTGCCATGGCGACAGATCACTCGCCATCAAGCACAATGTTTATGATACTGCTGTAAATCCCATGTACGTTGTCCGATCGGCCTGAAACTTTCCACGTTTGCCAACGTTCGAGTCCTCGAGACACCTAGACACACGCCTCGACGTGCGGACAACAGCCTGCGGAGCGTCGAAGACCCGCTCAACGCTGCTTGCAGCTTTAATATTATTATTATTATTATTATTATTATTATTATTATCATTTGAGAGTTCTGTGCACTTGTCCCCAGTGTTAGAAACCTTTAAAATGACCTTAATTCATTGTTTTTTTTCTCCCCTTTTTATTGTCACACCTTTCTTTTTGCACTCTTCATTGTGTCATGCCCATTTCAACTTGCACAAGAAACACAACTCGCAAAAGATTGCAATGCTGCATACAGGGATTTTGAGTTGGTTCAATGTGTTCGACAGAAAAGATTGCAGAAGAGATTTTCCTTTTTTTTTTTATTAAACAAGCAGGTTATTCTTTTATTCTGTCCAGTCTTACATTGAAAGCAACAGAAAGAAACCACTTATATAGCATGTATAGCTGACACAAAAATGTGGTTTCCTTGACCTTCATCTTGAAAAGTCAACACACAATAAAATGATGATTCAAAACATTTTATGCAGCCTTAGCGGGAAATCTTCTGTATTAAAATGTATTTTAGTTTGTGAGCATGTGTGTGTGTGTATGTGTGTGCATGTGTGAGCATGTGTGAGCATGTGTGTGCATGTGTGTGCATGTGTGAGCATGTGTGAGCATGTGTGTGCATGTGTTTTGAAGCTGGAACCCTATCTGGTGTTTAGATCTCACGCTGGAGGTGTCATGGCCCTCACACACACACACACACACACACACACACACACACACACACTGTGTCTGAGGCGACGAGTATCCGATCCGGCACCCGTGAGCCATGCCCACCAACTCTGCACTGAGCTCCAGAACATGAGCCAGAGGCAGGTAGCCGATGTAGGTGTCCTCCTCACTGTGTCACACACACACACACACACACACACACACACACACACACACACACACACACACACACACACACACACAGTGTCAGAGCGTCAGAGCAGGAAGTGTTGCAGCTCCATGACGCAGTAATGTGAAGTCACTAAGCCCGGTCCCATAAACTGAAGCGTGTGTGTGTGTGTGTGTGTGTGTGTGTGTGTGTGTGTGTGTGTGTGTGTGTGTGTGTGTGTGTGTGTGTGTGTGTGTGTGTGTGTGTGTGTGTGTGTGTGTGTGTGTGTGTGTGTGTGTGTGTGTGTGTGTGTGTGTGTGTGTGTGTGTGTGTGTGTGTGTGTGTGTGCTGCAGTATGAGGACGAGGGGTTATAGACCCTCCGTGGTCTTTCTTTCCTTCTATTTTGTTTCCATCCATCCTCCCGTTACCTTCCTTTACTTCTCGTTCAGTTTGTTCCTCAGTCAGTCTATTACTTGTAATTGTTGTAAATGTATTGACTTTTTTTTTACTTTTGTATTATTTTAAACATCATTTTCTAGAGGCCATTGTCTTAAAGTGACTTGGACTTGGTCAGCATTTCTTTAGTTTACCTTATAATGTATAATAATGTGTACTGATGGATAGAGCCTTGGTGTTCGGATCAGGGGGTCACAGGTTCAAACCCCACTGCAGTCAGCATGGCGTTGGGTCCCTGGGCAAGACACTTCACCCCAAACTGCTCCTGTGGGGATTGTCCACAGTATTGAGTATGTAAGTCGCTTTGGATAAAAGCATCTAACAAGTAACATGTAATGTAATGTAATGTACTAACTCTACATTACAGTCAGCAGAGGCTGTTAGATTACGTCGAGAACTGGTGTGTAAATATACTGAGGGAACAGGGCCAGTGGAATACTTGTAATAACGTATTCTTTGATGTGTGTGTGTGTGTGTGTGTGTGTGTGTGTGTGTGTGTGTGTGTGTGTGTGTGTGTGTGTGTGTGTGTGTGTGTGTGTGTGTGTGTGTGTGTGTGTGTGTGTGTGTGTGTGTGTGTGTGTGTGTGTTGCAGTGGTCACCATTTACTCCACACTGGGGGGTGCGGCCATTGCTCACGGGCTGAATGAGACTCATGTGACCCACATCTTCACCTCCAAGGAGCTCCTGGAGACCAGACTCAAGGTCAGAATACACACACACACACACGCACACACACACACACACACACACAAACACACTGATTAATACTCATAATCTGTTCTCACACATTTAACCATTATAGGAAATACAGCATTCATTAAAAGCAGTATTCAGTATTAGCAGACAGAATTTTGGGCAGATACTGTAATGCTTTTTGGAGATAATTAACCGAGGCCTTTCAGCCAACTCAAGAGAAGGCCACTACACTAACATATATTTGTATAAATGTTTGTTTACAAATGTCCTTTTTAAAAATAAGAAGCGGTCTAGGGATGAATGCTGTTCTTAAGTGCACTAAAACTATTTTTTCTCATGCATTTCTCAAGTGTTTTTTTTTTTATTATAAGGTTTAGATATTTGATGATCTATGTATTCAGTCACCATAGACCGAGACAACACAGACAATAACAGTGTTAAATAAATGTGCATTTGAAGTTCAACAACTTAACAGCAATAGACCCAAAATGGTCTTGTCCTCAAAAAGGCATGATGAAAAAGTTTGCTTAGTAAGGAAAATGTAACATATCCTTTTATATACGGCCTTAGATGGGAAGTGGCAAAGATTTGAGCTTGAAGGTTAAAAAGATAACCTAGTATATATAACAACATATTACATTTTGACATACAGGCCCCTTTGTCTCAGTCTACAAAATACTCCTGCAAATCAAAAGCAAAGTAATCTAAGTTGAGGTCATCACATGTGAAGACAACTGCTGACCACTGTCTTCCGTCAGAGAGAAAGAGAGGCGGAGCGTGTCACCATAGAGAAATACAAATAAAGTGTTCATGTTGGATTTTAAGGAGCGATCTGGACAGGTTTATTAAAGACGAAGACAAATGATGCTCTAACATTCACCTCCACTTTGATCATAGTGGCATAAACACACTCCTCTCAGCACACACACACACACACACACACACACACACACACACACATACACACACACACACACACACACACACACACACACACACAACACACACACACACACACACACACACACACACACACACACACACACACACACACACACACGGAGATGATGTACATGGGTTTTTAGTTATACGTCTAAGAAGGGACCTGGTTTTTATCATTACGTGTGTCAGGCCATCCTGATTGAGGTTCCCCAGCTGCAGCACATCATCGTGGTGGACGACTCCCCCTCCTCATGGCCCGGATATCCTCGCGGCATCAGCGTCCACAACATGGCTGCCGTTCAGGAGCTGGGGGCCCGGCCGGAGAACGGTAAGTTTCATATGCACAAATAAATATTATTAATTTGAGCTCATCTAGCCAACATTAAATCCATCCGTAAATACCCCACTGGTGAATGTCTAAAGTGTGTCATAAAAACAGCGTTGCCTAACTGAACACCAATGAGACCAAGTCATCACTCCCAACATTAGCCACCTTTAGCTTAGCGGTGGTGACGTGAAGTCATGTGACCATGCTGTAGTTCCTTTATAGCCCAACGTTAGCCACCTTTAGCTTAGCGGTGGTGACGTGAAGTCATGTGACCGTGCTGTAGTTCCTTTATAGCCCAACATTAGCCACCTTTAGCTTAGCGGTGGTGACGTGAAGTCATGTGACCGTGCTGTAGTTCCTTTATAGCCCAACATTAGCCACCTTTAGCTTAGCGGTGGTGACGTGAAGTCATGTGACCGTGCTGTAGTTCCTTTATAGCCCAACGTTAGCCACCTTTAGCTTAGCAGTGGTGACATGAAGTCATGTGACCGTGCTGTAGTTCCTTTATAGCCTAACATTAGCCTCCTTTAGCTTAGCGGTGGTGACGTGAAGTCATGTGACCGTGCTGTAGTTCCTTTATAGCCCAACATTAGCCACCTTTAGCTTAGCGGTGGTGACATGACAACCCAGTCTCACGGCATTTCGTGTTATTAGTCATGAAATAAATTTAATCTATTGATTCGTGTTCACCAACACGATTTTCACCTTTTTTTCGTGTCACACAGAACGATTTTAAATGCAATGTATTTCTATTGGTAGTATGTTTCGTGCCTGCAACACGTCTTTTTGTCCGGTAGGGTCTTGGAAGACCAGAAGCTGTGTGGTTCATAAAAACATGTTCTTACTCAATATCTTACCCTAAGCCTAACCCTATCCCTTTTATTTTAAATTGTATAATGTCTGAGTGTTTTTGCCGTCAGTGAGGAAAAGAAATGGCTCAGAGCCTCAGAATACTGAAATCTGTATTTTATGTAATATAAATACATTGCTTCTAAAATCGTTCTGTGTCAGAATACTTAAATCTGTATTTTTTGAAATGTCTTTTTCCTTCTAATTTGTTATTATTTACATTGCTTTTAAAATCGTTCTGTGTGACACGAAAAAAATGGCGAAATCGTGTTGGTGAACACGAATCAATAGATTAATTTCGTGACTATAACATGAAATGCCGTGAGACTGTGTTGGACATGAAGTCCTGTGACCGTGCTGTAGTTCCTTTATAGCCCAACATTAGCTTTTCACTTCTGGAGATTGCATTTACGCTTTAAAAATCATAAAGTGGCGTGAATATTTTCCTGCTGAAAAAACGTAGGTATTATAAATGTGTGTTTGCAACAGAGCTTATTTTTATGAAATATTCAAAAATTCAATAGAAAGATCCCATTGGCTTTGGCACCACCAACCCTAACCCTAACCCTAACAATAGACTGGCACACACTTTGGGTTTAAAACCCTAATAAAGCACTTTGAAATGTGTTTTAAATAATGAAATCCCTTTGGTAGTTTGCATCTACACATGACTACTTGCTTTTAACAAATATTGCCCTTACTGTAATTTGGATATTGCACTGGTACATATTGTGATTTTGATACAATTTGATGAATTATGCAGCTCCACTTACAGCAATGTGTTACAAACTGTATATACTGTACATTGTTTTGTTATTTTAGAGGTCAGAAACGG
Source organism: Trematomus bernacchii (assembly GCF_902827165.1). Lineage (NCBI taxonomy): Eukaryota > Metazoa > Chordata > Actinopteri > Perciformes > Nototheniidae > Trematomus > Trematomus bernacchii. The sequence continues at coordinate 895,889 of NW_022988159.1, forward strand.
CCCCTTCAAATGGGTTCGTCTTGGTGTTTTTGTTTTTTACTTGGGAGGGGGATTGGTATCAGTCCCATTAGGTCATGAGAATGAGGAAGTGCTCACATCTGTGTCAGATTAAGGTCGATACGATGCTTATTCAGTTAGAGGAGTGAATGGAGGAGGAAAAGTCTCCGGCATCTCTTCGTCTTTTTCTTCGTGGCCCCTTGAACTGACTGACCCAAAACAAGAGAGGCTGCTGGTGGAGTGAAGAGAGAAAGGAAGTTCATAACTTCTCATGACATCAACTCTCACACTCCAACACGCCGAGGAAGAGGAGGAAGAGGAAGAAGAGAGGCCCTCGTCTTCTGTCCTCCCTTCTTCCATTCTCAGCTTTGTTTTTGTTCGTGATCTTAAGAGTGATTACGCTGTTAGCTTAGCACAACAACAATTTGTTTTGTTTCAGCAGTTTTCTACTTTGTAATGCTGTGTTAATTCTATTTTGAGAAGTTCTAGTGGCGTTTATTTCTCTACTCTTTAATTTCTACCATTGTGCAATGCCTCGTTTTTCATGCTGCTGCAACGCAAATATTTTCCAATTTGGGATCAATAAAGTACCTCTTATCTTATCTTATCAATAACACTGGGCTTTCTTGTTTAAAAGTGAATAAGCACACAGTCTGAATCCTTATGGTTTATTGCAGTTATTGTTGGTCGCTTTGGACAAAAGCTTCAGCTAAATGCAATGTCATGTTTCCCCCTTTAAAACTAATGTTATCTCTGCTTGTGTATTCCCCAGAGAGGGATCATAACGCTGTCTTAAAGTTATGCACTGTTTTGTTTCGAGAAACGGCAAGGCCAGTTCATTTATACAGCCCCGTTCAACACAAGGTGCTTTACAAAAATAAAAGACATTAAGAGCATTAAGAAATAGTGCAGCAGGAACACGTTACATTATAGTTATTAAAAAGCAAAGATGATAAAATAAACATGAATTACACAGGTGTAAAATACATGAATAAACCTTCATATTAAAGCTTCTCCGAGACCTTTTCCAGAAACTTCCCTTTAATTTTTAGATTCCCTGAACCTAGCATTTTAAACCAATTTGATGAGACAAGACAAAAAAACAATAGGAAAATAAGAGTAAAAGCTTCCCAATGAAGGTCAATAGGGAAACAGTATTTTTGAGTCATAAGGCATTACGTACAGAAGACGTTTAGGGCCCCATGTGAACATCTTTTTGGAGATATGACCAAAAGTTTGAGCTCACATGAGTGTGTTTTGGTGTTCTCACATCACAGCATTGAGAGAGCGTAAGCCAACACAGTCTCACGGCATTTCATGTTATAGTCACGAAATTAATCTATTGATTCGTGTTCACCAACACGATTTCGCCATTTTTTTCGTGTCACACAGAACGATTTTAAAAGCAATGTAAATAATAACAAATTAGAAGGAAAAAGACATTTAAAAAAATACAGATTTAAGTATTCTGACACAGAACGATTTTAGAAGCAATGTATTTATATTGGTAGTATGTTTCGTGCCTGCACCAAATAATAACAAATTAGAAGGAAAAAAAGATGACATAAAATACAGATGTCAGTATTTTGAGGCTCTGAGCCATTTCTTTTCCTCACTGACGGGAAAAAAACTCAGACATTATACAATTTAAAATAAAAGGGATAGGGTTAGGCTTAGGGTAAGATATTGAGTAAGAACATGTTTTTATGAACCACACAGCTTCTGGTATTCCAAGACCCGACCGGACAAAAATACGTGTTGCAGGCACGAAACATACTACCAATAGAAATACATTGCATTTAAAATCGTTCTGTGTGACACGAAAAAAAGGGGGAAATCGTGTTGGTGAACACGAATCAATAGATTAAATTAATTTCGTGACTAATAACACGAAATGCCGTGAGACTGGGTTGCGTAAGCATACAAGTCAAATCAAATCCAAATGTATTATAGCCCCAAATCACAAGAAATGCCTCAAAGGGCTGCACAAAGCAAAGACAAAACAAACGTCATAGCATAACAATTATAAAACCATTATACATCAACATGAGTATTGCCATGTGATAAAAGCATGTGACTGAAGTGATGCTAATGTAGATGGAAACTAGGTGATGCATATTAGTTTACAAGGAAGACAGATGCGAAGAGATGGGTTTTCAGTCAACGGAAATAGCTTCGCGGATCTGAAATGGAAGACGATTCCAAAGGAGACGATTAGGACCACATGTGAACATCTTTTTGGAGGTATGACCAAAAGTTAGAGCTTAAATGTGTGTCTTTGTGTGTTCTCACATCACAGCTTCTCGGGATCGTAATCCTCCGCTGGCCTCAGATATCGCCGTCATCATGTACACCAGCGGCTCCACGGGCATCCCCAAAGGAGTCATTATCTCCCATAGCAACATCATCGCCGGCCTCACTGGGATGGCCGAGCGAATACCCAACCTGAAGTAAGAAATACAAACTTACAGAAAATATGGGATACATGCATGAGAGGTGATGATATAATGTAGTGAAACTGGAGTATTACAAGCTTGAACAATATGGTATCAGAGACCTTTTGGTGTAATAAGACATTTGAAACTAGATGTGTTGTGTGACTTATCCGACCGGAAGTTCCCGATGGGCCGGTACTGAAGTGGGCCAGTCCGCCACTACACACACACACACACACACACACACACATACACACACACACACACACACACACACACACACACACACACACACCAAAAATGTTGTAGTAGTTCAAACGTTTTGGCGTCTTGAACTTGCAGGTTTCTTGCTGTTCTGAGTTGTTATGCTCATGGTTAGTTGCACCTATTGTAAGACACTTGCGTCTTAGACATAAATGCGTCAGCTAATCAAATGTGTTTTTTTAGGTAGAGTTAATGTATGGCTGTGTGTCTCAATATTTAACATTTGAGCAGTGGCTGTGAATTCTAGAGCTAGGCAAGGCTGTTTTCCACTCTTCCCAGTCTTAATGCTAAGCTAAGCTAACTAGCAGCTGACTGTCTCTTCATATTCAGGCATTAATCTTGTCCTCTAACTCATGGTGATACTGAGAAAAAGGGTGTTTCCAAATAACGTTCAACTATTCCTTTAACCAAAACCGATTCAAGCCGTTTGACTGCCGGGGAGGAACCCTTTCTACCTTTACAACATGTGACATAACTCTTGTTTTGAGCAGTTTAAAATGTATTATATCATCACAGTGAAGACATTATCTCCCCTCCCTCCTGTATTAAACTCTCCTCTTTCACTGAAGTCTGCTGTCACTGCCTCTCGAGGTCTACACAGTGTTTTTGAAGGAAGATAATAAATGCTCTCTCAGGCTGAGCACGTGCAGAGTGTCAGGCAGATTTCTCCATCACACAACACGCATGTTTACATTAAAACAGAAAGCGCCTCTTCTCTCTGGGGAGCGGGGCGGGGGAGGGAGGATGTGCAGAAGGAACGATTAGGGAGTTCAGTACGAGAGGGGGTGAGAAAAATGGAGGTTAAAGGGTTTAGGATAGCAATCAGATTTCTGAGAATAATTATGGCTGTATGAAGTCATATCAAACCTCCTCATGTACGCACTGAAGAGCAGACACGTCTACTGAAAGTAGGGATGATTATTCAATATAATCCTTATAGTTATTCACTTTAATCCTATTGTGATTGAATTATATATCGTATAAACACAATTATGTCGTCAAAATTCACAATAATAAGCACGTATAATCCTACATTTCTTATAAAATCGTAACTTTAGTGAGGGATTTAGATTTTTTTTAAGATGCAGTTTTTGTTTGAAAAGGTTTTTATCTTTGAGATATTTATAAATATTTTTCTATGAATGTACTTTAAACAGTATTTAATTCAAACAGGAGCAAATTCAATTGGCTTTACCATTTGTTTATTTCATGTAGAGCAGGGGTGTCAAACTCAAGGCCCGGGGGCCAAATCCGGCCCGTGGCTTCATTTTCTGTGGCCCCATAAGAGCTTGCAAAGAATATAATATGTATATTATACGGTTACATGCCGATTTACAGAAGCACGCTGCCCATAAACTACATGTCCCACAATGCATCTCAAATTTGCCTTTTTTCTCAGAATTTTACTATTTTTCTTCAAAATATTATTTTTTTCTTAGAATTTGACATTTTTTTCAAAATGTTACTTTTTTTTTCAAAATGTCATTTATTTTAATTTTATTTTGACTTTTTTTCCAGAATTTGGCTTTTCTTTTTAAATCATTTTGTGACATTCTCACTGAAGAGACTTGCAATTATTTGCCCTCGACTTCTGCTTTCAGACGTAGTTAATGATGAAGTTATTCCCCTATCAGATAATAATCCAATGCAGAGGCAATAATGTAATATAATACATTATTTTATATATATTAAATATTTATATATGTATTTTTATATAGTCTTATATATAAAACTGGCCCTTTGAGTGCAACCATGATGCTAATGTGGCCCGAGATGAAATTGAGTTTGACACCCCTGATGTAGACTATTTATTAACTTATAAGTCACATGCTTTATCAAAATATACATATTCATCATCGAGATATAAGATGATATATAATGGGAAAGCATATGTTGGAGGATCCAGAAACGCCTGTATAACATTAGATTTAAGGTCAAAGCAAAGGAAAGGATAGATGTTCTTATTCCAAAAAAAACATTGTTATTATGATTAAGGGCAAAGCGTTATCTAGCCTCATAATTTAGTTCTGAAAGTGAACCACTATTTAGATTTTGCAATAAATGTACCAACAAATATTCCAATTTCATTTTTGCCCAGTATTGTGCAGCCCTAACGTTTACATTAGCAGAAATCTAGCACAACTTGGAAGTGCTTTCATTCATGAATAACCGTGTGTGTGTGTGTGTGTGTGTGTGTGTGTGTGTGTGTGTGTGTGTGTGTGTGTGTGTGTGTGTGTGTGTGTGTGTGTGTGTGTGTGTGTGTGTGTGTGTGTGTGTGTGTGTGTGTGTGTGTGTGTGTGTGTGTGTGTGTGTGTGTGTGTGTGTGTGTGTGTGTGTGTCACAGTGAGGAGGACACCTACATCGGCTACCTGCCTCTGGCTCATGTTCTGGAGCTCAGTGCAGAGTTGGTGGGCATGGCTCACGGGTGCCGGATCGGATACTCGTCGCCTCAGACCCTCTCTGACCAGGTTAGGGTTGTGTTTCTTTCTTGCTATAATACAATGTTAAATGCATCAATCAAGTTCACTTTTAGAGAGCCAAAGAAAAGAGCCAAAGACAGCTTAATGTTAACTAAGAAGCATGCATTAAAACAATATTAAAGATTAAAAAATTACACAATTTACAAAACATACATCCTGTAACAGTTCTGAGGATTTAGCAGCCAGGTATATATTGCACAGTTATTAACGGCATATCTAAATATTGCACATAATTGGTATTTGTACTAAACTTTCATCTTCAAGCTACTAACCCATAACTTGTTTTTTGTCGACAGAAAGACATGTTGTATACGTATAAAAAGATAGTTCATAGTCTAATGAGACATTCAATGGGTGTTATACTGTAAGAAGGGAAATGACAGCTTGCAGCAGGTCCTGGTTTCAGTCTCTCAATCTGAATATATTGTCTGATTTTCTTTGCGTCTTTTTGCAAGTAAACCAAATAATTTCTAATTATTTGTTGCTTTTTCTCCCCATCCAAAGTCATCCAAGATCAAGAAAGGCAGTAAAGGAGACACCAGCGTCCTGCAGCCCACGCTGATGGCAGCTGTCCCGGTACGTAGAGACAGTCAACTCAATGCATTATGCACTATTCTATTTTTACAGCATCTCTCATTGACCTGTATCTACTGGTTGTAAAATTAATGTTTTCTTTATGGATTCAAAACCCCAGAAATGTTTTATTTGACTCAGTCCTCTCTGTACTTTTTAGCATCTTCTGAGCGGATTGTTTTGGCTTTACTGCCACTACTACTTCTGGTTCAATCTCACAGCTGTGTTTTAGCGGAAGTACCTCTAAAACAGCAATCATGTACACAATACTTGCACTATATCTAATTTCAAGGTACTAATGTTGTTTATACAACTTCTTTCTGCTATCATTTAAAGATTTTAGTACAACTGGTCTTTTAAAACGTTGAAATCAAATTAGTGACCGTGCACAACGATACAGAAAAGTGTCCTCCATTCATAATTTCTTGAACTTTTTCTCAGTAGTCACGTAACATTTACAGCATGTAAAAGAAAAATGACAAAAGCAATTATTTTGTTGTTATTTTTGGTGGGTATGTTCAACTTTATGTGGCAAAGATAGTGTAGAAATGATGGAGAGAGGTGTATCAAAAAAGGCCAGAATCAAACCATAGAGGTTGACGTTATATTTGATTCAATTGGGTGTAACTATCATAACAAATTTCTGATTTGTATTTATTTTCAAACCCCTAAAGTTGAGTGACGTGATGTTTTTACAAACGTATGTATTACAAACCTTAACTACTGCTATGAGGAAATGTAATATGACTAAAACCCTGACGATATGCAGAGGTGGGAAGTAGTGGAGTACAAATACTTTGTTAATGTAATTAAGTACATGTTTCTGGTATCAGTACTTTACTCCACTACTTATTTTTGTGACGACTTTTTACTTTCTACTTCTTACATTTTGAACACAAATACCTGTACTTTCTACTTCTTACATTTTGAACACAAATACCTGTACTTTCTACTTCTTACATTTTGAACACAAATACCTGTACTTTCTACTTCTTACATTTTGAACACAAATACCTGTACTTTCTACTTCTTACATTTTGAACACAAATACCTGTACTTTCTACTTCTTACATGTTGAACACAAATACCTGTACTTTCTACTTCTTACATTTTGAACCCAAATACCTGTACTTTCTACTTCTCACATGTTGAACACAAATACCTGTACTTTCTACTTCTTACATGTTGAACACAAATACCTGTACTTTCTACTTCTTACATTTTGAACACTAATACCTGAACTTTCTACTTCTTACATGTTGAACACAAATACCTGTACTTTCTACTTCTTACATTTTGAACACAAATACCTGTACTTTCTACTTCTTACATGTTGAACTCAAATACCTGTACTTTCTACTTCTTACATTTTGAACACAAATACCTGTACTTTCTACTTCTTACATGTTGAACACAAATACCTGTACTTTCTACTTCTTACATGTTGAACACAAATACCTGTACTTTCTACTTCTCACATTTTCCAAACAGGCTGGTTCCTTTAGTTTGAATGTGTGTTTGGTGGCGTGATCATTATTATTTAGAGTCATTGCGTGCCTATTGATTTGAACACGATCCGTGTATCCATCATTTCCTGGTCTTCTCTAAAGAAGAGGGACCAATGAAAACGTTGTCATGTTGCCGTTGTTCAGCATGGAAACATTCATTAGCTAACAATGACATTATTGTTCTATTAATATAAAGGGAGGTCAGGTACTCTTTAAAACAGCTGCTAGTTATGGGTACTTTTTACTCAAGTACATTTCAAAGCCCTCTTTACTTTGACTTGAGTGAAGAAGTTTAGTCAGTACTTCTACTTTTACCAGAGTATTTTTAAACACGAGTATCTGTAGTTCTACTTGAGTAAAGGATGTGTTTACTTTTGCCATCTCTGACGATATGACATTATATTTCCATTACAGTTGTTGGCTAGACTGTGCGCAGGATAGTTTGTAGACAATACGCCCTCATCGCTGTATTCTCCCCCCCTGATCGTCTCTCACACCATAAACTCCCTCCCTCCCCCTCCCATCCTCCCAGTGGTCCTAGTGTAAAGGTCAGAGGGCCCCAGTGTCTGGAACCATTCACAGCTGTAAACAGAACGTGAGAAAGCCCCATGTGGTTATCCCCACGACACACACACACTCACACACACTCACACACACGTACAAATGGTTTGCTGTGATATAACGACGAGCTGCTGCATGGATCCGAGTCCACTTCCTCTCTCACTAAAGCTTCCATGAACCAGATGGGGTTTTTTTTGTATTGTCTTTAGGTTTTACCCTTTCCCCCATTTAGCTATAATTCAGCTTTTGCATTCACTACTGATTTGGATAATTCGTTTTTCTTGATTTGAGCTTCATGCGCCTCTTTTTTTGTGCAGTAGGAATCTCAAAAGGCATGTGTCCTAGCCAAGAAACTAAAATAATTGTAATTCCTCAGATATTCCAGTTCCCAGCACATCACCGCTCCTTCCACCAGTTTATCCACGACTAAGAAGTCAAAGCCAATTAAACGAATTCACTTTGACAAACCCACTTTATTCTGAGGGGCTGATTCAAGCTGCGAATTCAAAATAGAGCTCAAAGAAGAGTAAATGTTGGAGCACTGCTGTCTGCTTGGCAATAGTTTGCTTAGTTTTAGAGTTTTTATGCTTTATAAGCTGAGAATATGTGGTGGTTGTGTGTCTTCCAATGTTTTTTCTGCCACCTAGAGACCAAATGTGGACGAATGCAGCTTTAAAGAATATGTTTTGTTTGCGAAAATGCCATATCAGTCATTTTACAATGTGCCTAATTAAACTGAAATCTCATTTATCTGGCAATATTTATACATATTCTCTGTTGTTCTTATAACCCGTACAATACATCCAACTCATGTTTACATTTGCTCCCTTATAACCACCTTAATGATCCAGTTCTTTGGTTTTATCTGACACAATCTCATTTAATGTGTCTCTGGCTGTGCCAAACTTTTATTTCACCCTTGGCCAAATAGTGACGTCTGGTTCCAAAAAAAGAAGAACACCAAACTCTGTAGTCCACAAACCAATGGGTCACTGTGGCTACCTCCAATTTTTTATATCTATTATGTTGTATATATTTTATTGAATTTGGTCTCACCCTATACCTTGTAAATTATAATCCCACTTAGAGTAAAATAGACAATAAAGCAGGGTTAGGGCGGGTTGCTACAGCAGAGTTGTGTGGGTACTCTTTGTGTACACTTTAACCCTTTCACTGTGTTTAAAGTTCCTGAAAGTTAACTAACAGTTTGGTTGGCAATTTACTTATTTATCTAAATAGTTATCACCGTGTATATAGACTTCTTGCACTATTTTCTATTTGTATTTTATTATATATGTTGCATCGTTGGAGGAGCTCAGGTCAGAAGGTGTTCAATGCCATTTCTACACTGTAGCTGATGTGAATATGACAATAAAACCTTTGAATCTTTGAATCTTGTGATGTAGCTCACAAAAGGCGATTCTGCAGTGTTTTTAGTTTTGGTATTTTAACGTTATGTTGTTGCTTGATGCTTTGAATCTTGGCTTCTTCTGAATTGATTTTGGTCTCTTCCTATCCCTCATTGGTTCTCTTTCCTCCCCTTGCAGGAGATCATGGATCGTATCTATAAGAACGTGATGCTGAAGGTGGAGGAGATGAGCTGTGTGCAGCGGACTCTCTTCATTCTGGCGTACAACTACAAACTGGAGCAGCTCTCCAAAGGCAACAGCACACCTCTGTGTGACAAGTGAGTGGTAGCAGTGGCATTTAGACAAGAGGTGAAGAACTTCCTCGCTGTATTCTCTGGTTCACAGAGGTGGGAAGTAGTGGAGTACAAATACTTTGTTTCTGTACTCAAGTACGTTTTTCTGGTATCAGTACTTTACTCCACTACTTACTTTTACTTTCTACTTCTTACATTGTGAACACAAACACCTGTACTTTCTACTTCTCACATTTCCCAAACAGGCTGGTTCCTTTTAGTTTGAATGTGTGTTTGGTGGCGTGATCATTATTATTTAGAGTCCTTGCGTGCCTATTGATTTGAACACGATCCGTGTATCCATCATTTCTAGAGGCCTGTACTACGAAGCTGGATTTTCACTTAGCGAGCTAAATTCAGGGAAATCTCGGGCTTTCCGGTCCTACGACGCTGGTTCTCTTTTTAGCAGGCTAGATCTCCATGGTAACTTATGCTGAGCGACAAACCTGCTCCGGAGCAGGTTAGGTGGCAGGCTAAGAGATCAACTCAGTGAAAGCACCGCCTGCTGACCAATCAGAGCTCCGTGTGCGGAGTTTAAAGCTATCAATTCATATTACAGGATAGAGGAAATACAGAAAAACTGCCGTTGCAGGAAAGACGGCCGGCAAAAATCAACTGACTGTGTGAACGTGAAAATTAATAGAATATCCCCTCCCATCTTCAGAGCAATCTGACTATTATAACATTAGCGTTAAGAAAGCTTACTTAAATATCTGCCACAACATAAGTAACCGGATCAGAGTAACATTAAGTACAGTCCGCGGCACTGTGAGTGCAGACGTCGATGTGTCCCATTATCATTCATATCATATCACATCATAATGTATCATATATTTCCTTATTTGAGTCAGCTGAGCCGTATCTGGCCGTGGCAACACTCACAGTGTCACATACTGTATGCAGAAGTATTATTTTAAGCAACACATTAAGTTGACGAAACACTCGAGTCAAATTCTCCTAATTAAAGTCAGATCCACTCGTGTCTTGGACGGGGCAGTGATTTCATAAACCTGTTAATGTACGCATTCAAACACTTTTTTCTTTTACCAGCTGTATTCACCTTGCAGGTGCAGCTATGTGGCTTTTATCCTGGATAAAGTGTTTAAGTCATGGATGTTTAAAGTTTAACTTCTTCATATTTGACTAATATTAAAGTTCACTTTTCATTCAGGAAGTATGACGCTGCGCTGTCAGTACGCTTGTCCGTGTTTGAGATTGGTCGAATGCTCCAAATACCACCCCTTTCATGTGAACGCGCACCTAACTAGATAGGACACGGCGGCTTGAGCGATCCACTTGATATCCAGCGTCGTAGTACAGCTTAGCGCCAGCGCGTATGTTTTGGATTACGCCAACCGGCTAACTCCAACATATCCAGGTTAAGTTGAACCAGCTTCGTAGTACAGGCCTCTGGTCTTCTCTAAAGAAGAGGGACCAATGAAAACGTTGTCATGTTGCCGTTGTTCAGCATGGAAACATTCATTAGCTAACAATGACATTATTGTTCTATTAATATAAAGGGAGGTCAGGTACTCTTTAAAACAGCTGCTAGTTATGGGTACTTTTTACTGAAGTACATTTCAAAGCCCTCTTTACTTTCACTTGAGTAAAGAAGTTTAGTCAGTACTTCTACTTTCACCAGAGTATTTTTAAACACGAGTATCTGTACTTCTACTTGAGTAAAGGATGTGTGTACTTCTACTTGAGTAAAGGATGTGTGTACTTTTCCACTTCCCCCCGTTTCCTCCCATCCAGGCTGGTGTTCAGGAAAGTTCGCTCTCTGCTGGGAGGTCGGATACGGGTCTTGTTATCCGGTGGAGCGCCGCTATCCGCCGTCACGCAGCGCTTCATGAACGTGTGTTTCTGCTGCCCGGTGGGTCAGGGCTACGGCCTGACGGAGACCTGCGGGGCGGGAACCATCAGCCAGCGTAAGAAAAAAATCACAAAGTCACAAAGGAGACCGTTTAAGAAATAGAAATAGAAACAAGTTTAGTTTGGTTTAGTTTATTTGTTAATAGTGTCGTGGACAGTCCCCATGAATCACAACAAACAGTAAATGGAGCAGCTTGAGCCAACATTGCTCATTTCCAGCTGTTCTCCAGATGATAATAGACACCTTTTTAAAATCACAACACATCAACAGCATTAGTCATAAAGAAAGGATGAAAGACAAAATCTTTACTACATACATGTCACATATAGCAGGGTCCATGATCACAACATGTAACACACACGCCATATCCAAAATGAAATAGAAATAGAAAAAAGTATACAAGAATATATAGCGAATAGAGGAAGGTATAAATCAGCTGTACTGTTTTACACAAATTACAAATGATAGCATGCTAACACGCTAACAGAGATGTGAGCATAATCAGAGGTGGGAAGAACATTTACTAAAGTACTTAGGTACAATTTGTACTACTTTTACGGCCTGACGGAGACCTGCGGGGCGGGAACCATCAGCGAGCGTAAGAAGTTATTAAAGTAGATCGTTTAAGTTTGTCTGTGTTTATGGATCTGCTTTCATTCTTTCTCACTCATCACTCATTCAAAGAGGGTTTGAACAAGAGATCGCTAAAGTGCAGCAGTGTGAAGAAATAGAGGTTGAGAAAACGATTGTCGAGGAACAGAGAGGTGATGAGGAACTGTCTTGTAATTACATTTTGTAACAGTCGGCTGCTATAAAATATCTCAGACTAATGAAAATAACTATTTCTATACATAATAGCTGTCAGCTTGCTTTATTTATATAACATTTTGAGTATATTTAGGTGTGTCACAAAGTCTTTACAATGCTTTTTTGGGGGGGAAATTACACTTCTTCACTTATTTGTTTTTGTAGTTATAACTTGCGACCATATTTTGCTCAAAATCCAACTGATACGAGAGTCTTATTTACTGCAGTATCTATATGGGAATAGACATCAATATATCAACGGCTGCTTTTTCTTACAAAGAGTGCAACTTAAGTAGTGAATTGCTCTTAACCCTTCTATTGTCTTCGTTTCCCCCCCCCCTTACTCTGGTGTTCGCGGTCAAATTTGACCGGTCCTGTTTTAACTGCTATTACATTAACACAAAAACCATTAATCATCACCAAATTTAATTTAACACCCTTTCAAACTGTAAATAGTGTATCAGACTACTGGTATACATGAAAAACTGCAGTAAATATACAAAGAATAGACACTGAACATGTATTGCGTGTGCCAGGTGTGATCCATGTGGGGGGATGGGCACATACGAGCGGGAAATGAGTCAAATTGTTCTGTGTGTGTGTGTGTGTGTGTGTGTTAGTGTGTGTGTGTGTGTGTGTGTGTGTGTGTGTGTGTGTGTGTGTGTGTGTGTGTGTGTGTGTGTGTGTGTGTTTGTGTGTGTGTGTGTGTGTGTGTGTGTGTGTGTGTGTGTGTGTGTGTGTGTGTGTGTGTGTGGTTGTGTGTGTGTGTGTGTGTGTGTGTGTGGGTGTGGTGTGGGTGGGGGTGTGTGTGTGTGTTATCTGATCTGGATGGTTACTAATTCCTTTTCTTTATGGTGGTCATTTTTGACCGGGAACACCATGGGTGTTACAAAGTTGACTAAATCATCCAAAATTCAATGAAAGTGGTGATCAGCCATTTCATATGTTCAAATGTCTACTGTGAAGGATATCATAAAGCCTTAATGCAATCAAATGTAAAACAAAAAAGTTATGATTGATGAAAGTAGTAAATCAGTCAGATTTGACCCAAACACAACAGGAGGGTTACAGTTGTGCATCATTGAGCAATTGTGGGAAGTATACTTCGAGGAAAAAATGGAGTTTCCACAATCTCCAAGCAGTGACAGAAGCAGTGGGAGGACATGAAGATGGAGAGATGACTTGGAGGGGAGAATCAGTGCGATAAAAATAATGAGTAGATACATCATGCGTGGGAAGTTTCTGCTTTGAAGAGGAACACATCGTACACTGAGAGTTAAAAAGACATCAGGGTTTCCGCTAGGATCTTTTCTTGCCGGTCAAATGTCCGGAAATAATTTATTTTACCGGACAAATGTGAAACTTACCGGTCATGTTTCAATAATAATAAGAAGAAGAATTGTGTAGCAGAGTTTCCGTTAGCAGGTAATTACCGGACTATGACCGGTAATATAATGCTGATGTTTAAAACTCAGTTAATGGGGCTCATTTTATATTGCTTCAGTTTATAATCGTAACAGATCAAAAAGTTCAGATTCATTTTTCAATAAATGATACGCTTCCACAAACAACAAACAACATAATTGTTACATTCAAACAAACTACTTATAGTAGATGAAGTATATTATTCAAAAGTTTACATTAACTTTGGATAATAACACGGGAGAAATAAACGGAGCCCTTAGGCGCTTTCACACCGCAGTACTTTTCCCACTTTAGTTCCGATATAGTTCCGAAATGTCACGTTCACACCAAAAAAATCTGGGACTAAAATGAGTTCATGAGAACCTTTTTACCCCCTTTTCAGTCCCTGCTAGAGAGCAGGGACTTTCGTGGAAGAAAAAGGTTCCTATTTCTGATTGGCTGGGCGGATTGCAAACCACGCCCCGTAAAACTCCCAAAAAGTTTTGTGAAGCCGCCATTTTATTATCCTCGCATTAGCATTATTAGCATTAGCATTCGCCCAGCGCACAAACGCAGAGAGACTAACTCATGGCAACACAAAAGAAAACATGGGAGCGGTGGAGATGAGGAGGTGTCGGCGTTTCTGGCGATTTATTCGGAAGGCTTCAGTAGAAGCTGCTGGGAGTCCCAGCAGCTTCTACTGAAGCCAGTCCCCAACTCCGGGGACTTCCGGCCGGGGACTTCGGGTGGCAGTATACGCCGTGAAGTTGTTTGCGGCCTGCCAGTAAACCCAAAGCAGAAGAAGAAGAAGTGACGTCAGCGGCTTCATTTGCCTAATCCTCCCCCAGGGACTTATTCCGGTGTGAACGCGATCTGTTCTCATGAACTAAGTTCTCATGAACCTTTGTGGGAAAAGTACTGCGGTGTGAAAGCGCCTCTTCTCCCTCTCCTGACAGCCCGTCAGTATCAGACTCATGCAGCTCACTGATCCAGTAATGAGTGACCCGACAGTGAAGAATAAACATATTCATAACTAGTTTAGCTTGTTCCAGAGGTAGATAAAATAGCTAAGTGTGTTAGGTCTAACTCGAAGTGTGTGTTTTGCTCTGCTCACCGGTCCGTCACAGCAGACAGAGCTGCAGGTGATCATGCAGAGCTGCGTGTCTCCGTCAGCAGCAGCTGATCTCTTTCTGCTTCACACACGTTGCATACCGCTATTTTATTGTCTTTTTCGGACACCTTAAAAAACTGCCAGACCGGTGAAGCCATTTTGGCGAGCTTCTTTTGCCGCACACAGAGAAAAGTCTCATGTATTTTGCTTCATCTGATCGGCTCTCCTGATCAGCCTTTATAGAGCGCACCGATCACACTATTAAGAGTGAATATCGGCCGATAATGATCAGCGACCGATCGATCGGAGCATCCCTAATTATTACCGGACATTTTGAAAAAACATAATTAGCTGTTCCTCTTGGTAATGTGAGTAAGAGAAGCCACTAATATACCAAAGTTGAGTAATTATGATACAGAATCAGAGTTATTTGTATCCCCGTCGGAAATTGGGTTTTGTGATAGTTGCTCTATTTTAGTAAGGGGAATTAAATAAAAGATAAATTATAAAAAATTATACGTATATTAATGTATACAGAAAAAGTAAAAATGTACAATAAAAAGATTAAATACAATTAATATAAGCAGAAGTTAAAGTAAGAAAGTGCAATAAAAAAATAAAACAAAATAAAATAAAAAAATCATATAAACATAAGAAGTTAAAAAACAATAAGTGTCCAATAAAATATAAAATAAAATACATATATATACAAATATGAAGGTAAAGTAAAACATTGTTGACCTTGTACTAAGATATATAACATGTAAGTGACAATATATACCGTGGTGTATTAATATTGATTGATCAAAACTGAATTTAGTTAGTGCGCTGAGGGTTCAAATCCCGCTGCAGACACTTCACCCCAAATTGTTGGATGTATGTAAGTCGCTTAGGATAAAAACATCTAACAAGTGACATGTAATGAATTGCACAGTTTAACAACTGTTTATCATGTCCCAATAATCAGTGTTGTGCTTTCATTGCTGTCACATTTATCCGATACTTCCAGCCTTTTTCCCAGACTGAACCATCTCCACTGCGCTCATTTTGAGCCAAGAAACACTGGACATTCCTCTGGGATGGGGTTTCCATGGCGAGGGAACAAATGAGGTTGTGTTGCTATGGTTATAACTGTCGTGCCTTGATGCTGCTGTGTTCCCTCATCGTGTGTGTGTGTGTGTGTGTGTGTGTGTGTTTTCAGTGTGGGATTACAGCACTGGGAGAGTGGGAGGACCGCTGGTTTGCTGTGAGTTGAAGCTCAAAGACTGGGTGGAGGGTGAGTGAGACTACACACTCACACACACACACACACACACACACACACATACACACACACACACACACACACACACACACACATGCAATATCCATGGCAATGTAATACAGAGTCAGATGGATTTACAGGGACAAACATCAGTCCTTGCATTTCTCTTTTACGTGTCTTTGCATATCAACACTTTTCTGAATCCATCCATCATTCCTCATTCCTCTGTCAGCGTCTCCTTGTAAGGAAACTTCTCTCCCTTCTGCTGTTGTACAACTTCCATCTTTTTACATCAGGGATCATAACTCACTTTTATGACTCTCATTTTAATATTGATAGTTATCAAGTTGAGTTTATTTCCTGCTTGGTTTCCAGACCAGCACTAGTTTTTTAAAGTGAACTCTCCTTCAGGTTTTTATCAGAGGTGGGAAGTAACTAAGTGCATTTACTCAAGCACTGTACTTAAGTAAGATGTTGAGGTACTTGTACTTTACTTGAGTATTTCAATTGTATGATACTTTGTACTTCTACTCCACTACAGTTCAGAGGTAAATTGTGTACTTTTAATCCACTACATGTATTTAAAGGAGAGGTGTCATGGCCATTTCCACTGATCATAATTCCATTGTTGAGGTATACTAAAATAGATTTATATTGTGCATTTGTCCAAACTCACATTGGTTTCTCATACAGCATCTCTGTAAACTACTTGTATTCACTGAATTTCACTCTCTGCCTTTAACGGTTCGTTGTAGCTCCAAAAGCTCCAGCCCCCACCCTCCCTGAGAGCACAGTGTGCTCTGATTGGTCGGGACGTTGTGAATCGCGCTGAGCTCCGTGGAGGTGTTGCTTCCTTGTTTAGGATATATAGCGAAACACAGCCAAATTCATCCTGAGCACACACAAACTCACATCCGAAGTAAAAACAATAAGTGTGGCTTGATATTGAGTAAGAAAAAGGTTGATAAACGCTGTGAGAATGGGTCTGCAGAGAGAATGGGTCTGCAGAGAGAATGGGTCTGCAGAGAGAATGGGTCTGCAGAGAGAATGGGTCTGCAGAGAGAATGGGTCTGCAGAGAGAATGGGTCTGCAGAGAGAATGGGTCTGCAGAGAGAATGGGTCTGCAGAGAGAATGGGTCTGCAGAGAGAATTTTGCCGCGATCCCAACTGTCTGTTATCAGCCTGCAGCCAGGGAGGAGAAATCAGCTGAGCTGCCTGCTCCCTGCACACAGATGTGTGTGTGAGGAAGTCCGTGGATCGGTCAATTTGGACCAATCAGCGGGGGCTTAACGTAACGGCTCCGCGGACGTAACGTAACGGCTCTTCGGGATTGGTCCATTTCGTTCCGGGTACCGCTTGACATCAGGCCGTACCCGGAACGAAATGGAAGACTCAAATGGGCAGTGACGTATCTCCAACGAGGCGTTTTGGGGAGGTATTTTCTGTGTTAAAGTTTTACTCCCTACACGGTGTACTTTGAGGGTTTTGACTCTGCACACCGTTTACATGCATAAAAACCTTCATAACACACAAGGGGACGGGTAATAACCGGAAAAGCATGACACCTCTCCTTTAATACCTTTAGTTACTTCACAGATCTGGATGAATGATGTGAAATATAATCAAGTGTTAAATCAGACTTTAGTTCCACCTGGAGTAAATCCACAAGCTACCCTGCAGTATACAAAGTCATTCAAACTCGCTGCACCTTTACCAGCTTTGAGAACACTTTCATGATCAATCATTATAAAACATATCATATATATTATTCTGAAATGGACCAATCTGCACAATGACTACTTTTACTGTCGCTACTTTCACTATATTTTGATGATAATACTTTTCTACTTTGACTTGAGGAACATTTTGAATCCAGGACTTTTACTGTAACAGAGTATTCCTACACTCTGGTACTTCTACTTTTACTCAAGTACAAGATCTGAGTACTTCTACTTTTACTCAAGTACAAGATCTGAGTACTTCTACTTTTACTAAAGTATAAGATCTGAGTACTTCTACTTTTACTCAAGTACAAGATCTGAGTACTTCTCCCACCTCAGGTTTTTCTGCACAACTATAATCGCAAGACGTTCATGTTTTCTTGTGTTTTTACTTCCAAACATCTGAATGTACCCTCTTCTCTCAGGTGGTTATCGTAGTACCGATAAGCCAAATCCACGAGGAGAGATCCTGGTCGGTGGACCCAACGTCACCATGGGGTACTACAAGAACGGGTCGAAAAATGAGGATTTCTTCGTAGACGAGAGCGGTCAGAGGTGGTTCTGTACGGGAGACATCGGAGAGTTTCACCAAGACGGGTGCCTCAAGATCATTGGTGAGGAAATAAGGATGCCTTTGGGTGGAAGTGTAGAGTACAAAAGGATAGGTTTATATGTCCAAATGATCACCATTTCCAAAGCCACCGCATCAACATTGTACCCCAGGTTTCTGAAATGTTCCCATGCAACATTTCTCCTCCACTTCCATCCATCAGTCTGGCAGGAAGCCTGACCAAAAGTTCTGATTACCTTACATCCCAGAATTACTCCATACTTCTGTTTGCTTAAGTCATCCAGAAACCCCCACATGTTCTCTGTTATCTTGATGACACATTGGTCAGAAGTCCAGTGGAAAATGGAACCTTCCACCATTCAAGATTCAAGATTCAAGGCTTTTATTGTCATTCGTATATAGCTACAGTACAGTGTAGTTATGTCGATGAAAGTCTTAGGTCACAGGCTCCTCCAATAAAACAGATAAAATAGTGCAAGTAAATACAATCAAATAGAATAGAAGTAGTGCCATAAGAGTATACAAGTGATACATAATTTGTAAGTAGCAATTAGGTGAATGTTATGGATGTTCTTAGTTCAAGTGTTTAACAGTCTTATGGCCTGCGGAATGAAACTGGTCCCTGAGTCTGGTGGCCCAGCTTCTTCCTTCAACTTTTCAAGAAATGCAAGTGTTTCCACAGTTATTAAACACACTGTCTTTGTTTCCAGATCGTAAGAAAGACCTGGTGAAGCTGCAGGCAGGAGAGTACGTCTCTCTGGGAAAAGTGGAGGCCATGTTGAAGAACTGTCCTCTGGTCGACAACATCTGTGCCTACGCCAACAGGTAGTGTGTGTGTGTGTGTGTGTGTGTGTGTGTGTGTGTGTGTGTGTGTGTGTGTGTGTGTGTGTGTGTGTGTGTGTGTGTGTGTGTGTGTGTGTGTGTGTGTGTGTGTGTGTGTGTGTGTGTGTGTGTGTGTGTGTGTGTGTGTGTGTGTGTGTGTGTGTGTGTGTGTGTGTGTGTGTGTGTGTGTGTGTGTGTGCGTGCGCGCGCGCATCTTAACTAAAAAGCAATATCAGAACCCATCAGTCTGACCACCATAAGCCTCCGGGGGCAAAACCAAATATTATGTCGGATATCCGGGTCAAGACTTCCTTTTCTCTCTGAGTCATTTTTCAAGTCTGAAAAGCAACTTGAAGCTCGAGTACGATGTTGAAGTTTAGAGACAGAGAGATTGTTTAACAAGTAGACGTTGTAAAAGCTAGTTTCATGCTAATATAACGTTAATACTTGTCGGGGATAGGGATGTGTTTCGCTTTTTTTTGCTTTTTTGTGACTGTTTAAGTGCAAACAAACTAACCTATCTCTGATTTGATTGTCAATACAACGCTAAATGACTAATTGAAACCAGAACGATAACAAAACCGAGTCCCTCTGCCTCCATATTCTGCATTAATAAACAGATAACAGTTTATAAAGATACATTAAAAGGTGATGCTATTGTTTATATGTACATATCATTACAAACATGACGCTACAAATACAGGATAGACTTTATTGGGGTAGACGGTTTACCCTTTTTTGCGTTGTCCAAGTTGTTTACATCTTCATTTAGATGTAATATGATCCATGAAGCTTTACTATTCCTGCATTACTGATTAAATGATGAAACTGCACATTAAAACCGAAATGACTCTAAGGTCACATTCACACCAGCCTTGTATAGTCCGGTTGAATCGAACCCTGGTGCGTTTAGCCGCTTGGTGCGGTTCGTTTGGGTCGGTATGAACACAGCCCGAGACCTCCGAAGTGAACTAAACAACCGGACTCTGGTCCGCCTCAAAGAGGTGGTCTCGGACCGCTTGCTAGTGAACTCTGGAGCGGTTCATCGCTGGTGTGAACGCAGTCCGCACCAAAACATAGGAAGTGTAGTATTTACGCGTCACAAGAACGCGGATGTCTTCAAAATCTTTAGCGAAAGACTCTTTCGTTTAAGATTTTGAAGACATCCGCGGTTGTTTAGTTAAAGAGTGAAGCAGAATGAAGTGTTGAACAGTGTCGTGTAAAGTAAAAATGCTCCGTCAACTATACATAAAAGTCAGAGCCACCTGTCGTCTGTGAAACCCCCTCCTTACTGCAGAACGTCTCTCATTATGTGTTATAATTTTTTTAACGGACGTTGTCTGATTATATAATCATATGCGCGGGCCGCTAGAGTCTGTTGATCTCCAGATTAACAGCAGCTTGAAAATAACCTGCCGAAAGTGCCGATGCTCCATGGCGGAGGCTCCGGTAGAAATTGTCGGGATTTGCGTTTTTTACCCCCTTAATGTCTGACCAATGATTGAACAGCATTTCCGTGCACATGACTTGTGTTTAAAGTTTATAGTCCGTTTGAGTTTTGCCCGTGTGAACGCAAACCGAACCTTCTGAAAAATGTAACAATGTAATAACTAATACAGACGTATAAAAGTAACGACAAACAGACTCAAAGACAGTTTCTTCCCAAGAGATACATGTGCAATATATATAATTTACTAATATACACATACATAGTCTACACGTTTTTTCCTGCACTTCATTTTGCTGTTATTTTATGTGAATGCTGCGTGTCTTTGTTGCCTGTTGTCTATTCTGAATGTTTTGATGGCATCTTAAAAGGAGAGGCTTTACTCTTCTCGTTGTACTTGTATAATGACAATAAATGCTTCTCATCTAATCTAACGTAATTAGAGTGAGTAAGATGCTGCATTTGAGGAATATCTTCTGAGTCACAGGGCCTCCATGTACACAGAGTGACTTCCTGTAAACAGTGTATGCCCTTGTTAAACATGAAAGTCGCCCTGTGGAGCTTTGATCACATTTGTTCTCATGCACAACGACATTGAGCACTAGCACGCGAGTTACAAAAACGTTCCTTCCAACAGTGTCCTAACGTTGCTTTGATATACAGTAATGCACCAAGAGGCAGGAAAAAAGACAACTTCTAGATATTTTATAAGGAAAGAAATGATACACACATTAGGTTTTGTTGAGTAACACAGTACAAGAAAACTCTGCAGGGTGCCTTTAACTTATCAGTGTCATCTTTGACTCTGTGACTCAGCAACAGACCGTGTTTTAAAAATATTCAAAGGGTACAGTCTGTTCACACTCTGCTCAGGCACGCATCGTTTCCATTTCCTTGTATGGGTAAACTCTCACTTGGCGAAGAATGGATGGTTTGTGCGTGCACATGTATGTTCTGCATCGCCTTATTGGGCCCAACATGCACGTCGCTAGAATACACACAAAAACCAGCGTCACTTAATAACTACACTCTGTTTGTCTTTCTCTTTGACATTTCATTTGCTCCTAAGTGCAAAAAACATTATGATTCGAACTCCGAACAAGAAGGAAAGTGCAGATATATTCACTTCAAGCAAGTCAGACGGTTGTACTGTAAGTGCTGGTGAATTAGTTTCACGGCCTACATTAACTTCTTAAAATGCTTTTAATTCTGATTTTCATAGAATTGAAAAGCCAAGGTACAATCGAACCTGATGCCTTTTCAGTTTGCGAGGGAAGACATGCAGTGTTTCTGCTGTCCTGATGTCAATGGGGAGCTTGTTGCACCATTTAAGAGACAGGATAGCAGATAACAGGTGTGTTTTTGTCGAGGTGCACCTGGGTTTACCTCGCAGACTTGGAGTAGCAAGCTGATTGGCTGATGCTTGAATGAATGGTTTAACCAATGCCTGACATCTTGTCCTCTCCCACCTTTTGCAGCGACGAGACGTACGTGATTGGCTTCGTGGTGCCCAATCAGAAGCAGCTGCTGACGCTGGTGGATCAGTACGGGATCGGAGGGTCCTGTGAGGATCTGTGCAGCAGTGAGGCTGTGGAGGAGCTGGTGTTAAAGACCCTCACTGAGGCGGCTCTGGAGGGTGAGAGGAGCTTCTACCCTTTACAGATGATAAAAACATGATTGTGTGCGGATGGAAGAATTGTTGTTGGCTTTAAACCAAAAAAGAAAAGACTCACAGACACATTTCTACTGTGTTCACATTATCAATAGTTCACTAATTGTTAGTATCAGAAACACCTCTGCAAACAGTTTTCCAAATCTGATGCAATTATAAATTAATCTATGTTAAATTGTCCATCTCAAAGATCAAACTCTTTAAATAAGTTATAAGCAAACATGAAATGAGAATAGCTTCTAATGATGTCTATAATTTAACTTTAAATACAGCTGGGTTGAACAGGTTCATTGATTTGATAATTGATAAGTCTTAAAGTAATTTTCATACAAAAATGCCCCTTCAGCCTCTTGAATGTGTGAATGTTCTGCCTTTCTCTGGTTTATTGAATATAAAAGTTGATATCTGTTTGGTTTGAGACTGACAAAGAACTGGGACTTTAAGGAACTGCACATTTTCTGACATTTTACATATCACACAAAGTGAGCAGCAGATCATTCGTTAATGAAATTGTAATTGTAGTTACAGTCCGAATAACGACTGCTCGTGCTAAGTGGATAATGTGCATTCTTTAGCTGGTTCCCTACGGTATATCTAGATGAGGAATATTGAAATAAAATAGACTCAAAGGACTCGTCAAAAAGAGAAGTCAGTCTTTGCCAGAGAAGAAAAAACTGAGTACCTATAAAAGAAAAAACACGTGGGAAAGCCAAACCTCCTCCCAGTTACTACCGCATATGGGGTCCAATTCTGTGGGAAGCACTAATGTCAGGGTTTATTTACAAATGAATGTTTCGTCTTTTTCTGTCGCAGCCCAGCTCGAGCGCTTCGAGATCCCCCGAAAGATCTGCCTGAGTCCGGAGCCCTGGACTCCTGAGACGGGATTAGTGACTGACGCATTCAAGCTCAAACGCCAAGAGCTGAAGACACACTACCAGGACGACATCGAGAGGATGTACGGGGGCAAATAGAGACAAGGAGCGGCATTGTTCTCCGTCAAAACACAGACCAACACTCGATCCAAATGAACACACTGCAAGAGCCACCGTGACCTGAACCGGTGTTAAAGGTCCCCTATTATACTGTTTTTCATCAATATATTACAGGTCTCAGATACCTGTCTCTGATTGGCTGAAACACCAAACAGATCATTGCAGCATCCCATAATCCCCTCTGTTTCAGCCCTGTTTCAAAAGTGCTGATTCTCTGTCTGTTACTTTAGATCAGGGGTGTCAAACTCAATTTCAGCACGGGCCACATTCGCATAAAGGTTGCACTCAAAGGGCCGGTTGTAACTATATAAATATATAATATATATATAAAAGAATGTATTATATTACATTATTGCCAGATCGGATAGGATAATAACTTATTAATTAACTACGTCTGAAAGCAGAAGTCCAGGGCAAATAATTGTAAGTCTCTTCAGTGTGCATGTCACAAAACGAGATGCATTGTGGGACATGTAGTTTATGGGCAACCTGTAAAGTGGCATGTAACCGTATAATAAACGTATTATATTCTTTGCAAGCTCTTGAGGGACCACATAAAATGAAGTCGCGGGCCGGATTTGGCCCCCGGGCCTTGAGTTTGAGACCCCTGCTTTAGATGAAAATAAGGAGCCCCTCCCCACGCCCCTCTGAGAGATATTTGGTTACAAAGAACACAATGGTTTCTCTAGGAGGAGATTCAGGTGATAAGGTGGTGGGGGGGGGGGGGTTACCTTGGTTGCTGATTGGCTAATGGTTACACAAGCCAAAACATCGTTATGACATCATAAAGTGGCCAAAATCTGATCAGCTCATTTTCAGACAGGTTTTTATATAAATGGATCAGGACAAAAAGAGAGAGAATCTTTGTTCCTGAAACTTTCAGAGTCTCTTTCCACAGAGGGGACACATGTTGATGTAGAAGAGACATGAAGAAGAGGGGACACATGTTGATGTAGAAGAGACATGAAGAAGAGGGGACACATGTTGATGTAGAAGAGACATGAAGAAGAGGGGACACATGTTGATGTAGAAGAGACATGAAGAAGAGGGGACACATGTTGATGTAGAAGAGACATGGAGAAGAGGGGACACATGTTGATGTAGAAGAGACATGAAGAAGAGGGGACACATGTTGATGTAGAAGAGACATGAAGAAGAGGGGACACATGTTGATGTAGAAGAGACATGAACAAGTGGATTTTGCATAATAGGTGACCTTTAAATCTTAACAGAAAGGAGGTTAAAAATAGGGTGTCAGCAAACAAATCTCGGAGGTGGAATTTTGTAACTAAAGAACGGCGGAGAAAGAAAACAGAAAACTGTCCACTGATGCATTTTCCCTTTTTCTCGCCCAGGTGTATGACCTCTTTGTGGCGATCTGTATTGTTCCAGATGTGAGTTATGAAACAGATGTTTGTTGAACTCTTTCTTGAAGACAAAAGACACTATTTCTATCTTTGAATCTTTCCTAAACTTCATATTGATCCTCTTCTTTTTAACTTATGGGTTTTAAACTCCTTTTTCCTGCAGGTCAGGAGACGGTTCAGTCTTTTGTTTCTTTTTTGTTTTCACATATTTTGAGTTCTGTCAGTGGTTTATTTTGCCTCCCACCCACAGTCAGTCGGGCTTCGTCTCCCACGTCTTGTTTCCAAAGCACAAAGCCATTTGAGGGCAAAGGAGAGCAGGTTATGTGGTCCAACAATTTGTATCTTTCCATCATCAACATTAAGGCCATTGTCCTTTTATAGGAACATGACAGAAACGGTCTATTTAAAAAAGAAAAGAAACTCTGTTGTTTAGTCTATTGTATTTTCCTACAGTGATAGAGTATATTTTTTAAGCGTGTACATTCCACTTTGTGCACAAAAATGCACATTGACTTGCTTGTATTACAGACGAAATGATTTGACAAATCATGCAATAGGAAGATGTGTAATTTCTGTCCAAATAAGGCGGTTGATTACAGATAGGACATAAATAAAGCTTTCTCAATGTGCGTCTGTCTGTTGAATTCACACACAGAGTGACTTCTGTGTGTGTGGGTATGATTTTTATTCTGTCTTTACTTAGCTGAACATGTTGTCCTTTGCACGAGTGAGACTAAGTGTGTGATTCCTTAAATTAAAAAGGCCCCAGCATCCCTCACAATGTGACACCTGTTGCCTTCTCGTGATCCTCGCCTTTCTAACTCATGACTGATTTTTTGAATGTGATGTTTCTCCATCCGTGTACATATCTGTTTGTGGAGCTGTGATCAGCCGGAGAAGCACTTTCAAAGTCTCTTTTTTAATTCAAGCTTTATTATCAAAGACCTGTTTCGGAGCTCCACTCCACTCTGAATCCAGAGCCTGCCTTGTAACAGAAGTGCATCGACTTTTTATCCGTTATTTGTTGGAAAGATACCCAAATAAAGAAATAAACATTGTGTTTGGTCTATACACAGGGGGTTGTGTTGTTTTTTGAAGAAAAAAATCACCAGGTAAATATAATAAAATGTAAAGTATTAATCAGGTTTAGAATTACTTTATTTATCCCCAAGGGGAAACTGGATTTCATACCAGTTGCACCATTTAAAGGTCCCATGTCATGCTTTTCTGGTTATTCCCCGTCCCCTTGTTATTTAGCTTTTTATGCATGTAAACGGTCTGCAGAGTCGCAAACCCTCAAAGTACACCCTGTAGCGAGTAAAACTCTAACACAGAAAAGACCTGTCTATGCTGCCCCAGAACGCCTCGTTGGACATTTCTCTTTTTCCATTGTTTTCTTCCGGGGCATATTGACGTAAGGGTCACAGTGACGTAACGGCTCCGCGGATTGGTCCAAACGGATTTCTCAGTCTGAACTCAGGCTGAGTTCAGGCTGAGTTTCGCTGTGTCTCGCAGACCCCACGCAGCAACCAGGAAATGACACCAGTAATCCAGCTCACACTGTCCGCTCCAGCAGCGAGTCCCGCAACGTCCTGCCAACACGGAACCCAGACCCCACGCAGCATTCTCATCTGTTTGTCATTACTGGTGTCATTTTCTGGTTGCTAACAAACGCCATTGTAACACATAAACACAAATCAGAGCACAGTGGGCTCATAGGGAGAGGGGGGGCAGGAGCTCCAACAAGCCGTGTAGGACAGAGAGTGAATACACATACTATACAGAGATGCTGTATGAGAAACCAATGTGAGTTTGGAACTTTGAACAATGAAAATCTATTCTAGTAGACCTCAACAATGGAATTATGATCAGTAGAAATGGCCATGTCATGGGACCTTTAAGTTAAAAAATAAATTATAATAAATACAATTACATTAAAATGAATTATAATTATATTAAAAAAAATAAGATAAATAAATAATTGTAATATTATTTATATAATAATAAAAAATAAAATGTGCACATTTTACTAGAATAACATTTAAAATTAAAATAAAATAATAATTGCATAAAAAAAATTAAGATAAATAAATGATTTTAATATTATTTTAATAATAATTTTTAAATGTTTTGTATTATTCAACAAATAACAGAAATACAAGTTCGATGTTAATGCTGGAAACCTTTTGTATTCCTTTTGGGTGTGATATCCATGGGACTAAAGTACAGACAGATTACAACATTTATTTATGTCTGCTGCATAACCCTCACTGATTCAATAAAATAAATAATTTAAACTTAATTCAATTCATCCATTAATGCTCACCATGTATTACGGTATGCAGACATACATCATCGCCGTGCTGTCAGACTGATCATTGGCTGAGTGTATCTGGTGATAAAAGGGAGGAGATCAGTCCGATTATTGAGTTAAATGAATATGGCCATCACGTTTTTTGAAAAGCAGACACCCTATAATGACCTAATAAAAGTGACTGTAAACAGTTTCATCATAATGTGAACAGAACAGCTACTAACCTGTTAAACCCCATAGCCCCCGACGGCGAGCTTTTTTTTCACGAAACTGTGTCTCAGGGCTTCTTAAAATGTAATAAACTATGAATGTGTCATACTCACTTAACGGGAAGAAACTAAGCTAACTGACGATATGAACTATTTTTACCGAAACAAAACACAAGTCTCACAAGAAGCCCTGATCGAAAAAATGCTGACGCACTTAGCACAGAACTCTAGGTATAAATCGATCTATATACTTATCGGATCTGCACAAACAAGCTTTGCTAGCAAGCTGAGATTCCACAGATTCTATAAATATAAGTATCATCACTGAGCGATCAGAACTCGCGACAGGGGAAGCAAATACAGACAACACACAATGTAGCTTTCGGTAGCAAAACATGGAGATATGCTCACCTTTTGCTGTTATTCTGGTCAAAAGTTGTGTTCAATGGCATTAAAACGAGGAAAACGCGGCTGAAGGTTAATCCATAGGTTAATCCAATGTGTCTGTCACTTTGAAAAAAGTATTGATAATCCATAATTCAATTTCTATATCAAAAACGGACTTTTCATATTAGCTGCTAATGATAGCTACCAGAGAGTATGACAGCCAGTAGCGTGGCGTGGGGAAAAATTTAGGGGAAGCCCATTTTTTTGGGTTGGGTTAATTTATGCAGATACGCCGCCCCCCCCCCCCCCCCCCCCCCCCCCAAATGCAATACCAGCCGCTCAATGCGCAGTGCAGATTCGGTAATGAATAAAAAAGAAGGGTTTGAATGGGGTGAAGCCACTTTGCCTCAATTTTACCCGAACTGCAGTGCATTGTGGTCAGCAGAGCGGAGATTTTCAGGATTTTCAGGATTTACAGGATTTGATTCAAAGTGTAAAACCTGTTTGGGGAGTTTATATCAGTTTACTTAACTTCGGGCCTCTGAAGGGAAGCTAGAGACGGCTGGCTTCCCTTGGCATGGCCCTGACCAATCACAGGTTGGCAGGGGCATCACGTGGGCCTCATCTGATTGGTCAATCCCTCACCAAGGGAAGCCAGATTCCACTGGCCTCCTCTCGCAACAGTGAATGCAATCTACTGTTTCACCATAACATCTAGAGAGGGGCGCTGTTTGTTTCACTCTTTCTTTGTAAAATACTCAATGAGAGTGGGGGAGAGACGGGCCGGCAGCAACACACAGCAAAGGAGAATTATCGAAACAAAACAAAGTGTTTTTATTTATTTATTTAAATTATAACTACAATCCGAAAAAACAGGGGAAGCCTGGCTTCCCTTGGCCTCCGGGAGAAAACGCCACTGATGACAGCTTCCTGTTTTGGGTATTCTGGCTACGCGTCACTCTCACTCCTTATTTGGTAACGTGTGTGTGTATGTGGAACTTCCCCTCGATCCCATTGGCTCTAGCGGTTAAAAAGAGGTGTCAATCATCAAAATCGACCAAGGGGGGCCAGAGATAGGTCAAATCCACCCAAATGACCCCAGAAGTGGGTTTATTTTGCTAAATCTCTCTAAAAAGGTCAAATGTCACTTGTTTTGCATCAATCTTGATACAGGGTACTTATATGTTGTACTTTGGATTCCTAAAGCTTTTAGTCTACTATCCCATCATTCAAGGGTGGTTTTCACTATAAGTAATTCTTTTTTGGACGGACATAATAATTTACGTTTTTTTACTATGTTCAATCTGAATTTACTTTAAAATAAAAAACATCTATATTGATTCTGACTCTTCTACATCCAACTCGCAGGTTTATCATTGCTTTAAGAAAAAAGATTATTAATTTACCCCTTTTAGAAGTGAAGTTATGGTCATTTGTTCTGGGAATGTTATTTTCGAGCCTGAGACCTGGAAAACAGGCTCGGGGCAAGCAGACATATTCCCACTTCCTGTTAGTTTGAGCTTTGGTTTCTGATCGAGCATTCACTTTTAAATAGTGACCTGAAGTCCCAGAAGTCTGCAGTGGTGCAGGAATGAAAATAAAAGACCATTTTAGCGCTTCCTGTTCTCCTGTTTGGAAGTCAGTGTGTTTTTTGGTTTGGTGAAATGCCAGAAATAAGGTCTGTGGTTAGCATAAGCTTACAATGTTTCAATGTTTTGTTTCTACAACATAACATATGTCAGTACATACCCCACTGGTGGATGTGTAAAGCTTGATAGCCCAACGTCAGCTTTTACTCCTGCTGATTGCCTTTAGGTATCATAGTAGGCTATATAAATGTGTATTTGACACAGGGTTTATTTTCTGTGATATTCGAGAATCCAATGGAAAGATGCTGATGGCTTTTTTGTAAGAGGACCGATTGCACTGCTAATTTATGGGAGATAATAAATGTCCCATTCTGTTTCTTTCTTATTCACTGTAGTCTGTCTTTTATTTCCACTCTGCCATTCCTCAACATGTTGCATTATTTCATTCATAGGCTTTAGACCACATGTGTCAAACTCAAGGCCCGGGGGCCAAATCAGGCCCTTGGTGGATTTAATTTCAGCCTGCAGGATAATTTCTAATTACTATAAGATCTGGCCCGCTGGTATATTGCACGCACACCTTCACTGAATCCTGAGGGTTTCCTCCGCTCAGAGCCTGACCCCAAACATTGATGAACTTGCACCCAAGATGAGATGCCAAGTATCTGGCTTGAACTAGCATCACAGAGCAGCACACTGAGTTTACATGGATGTTTCCTTCTGCACTTTCTTTCTTGAGACAACAGGGCACGTTTGTTTTTTTCTTTGAGGGAAATTGTTTTTTTGAAGCTGTTGTTGGCCTGAGGAAAAATGTAATCATAAGAAATGACTCTGGAAAAGCTGCAGATAGAGCCATAAGAAATGAATGCAACTGATTATTTAATGTTTAATGTTGGCAATCATTTAAGCTTTGTTAGTTCCAGGTTTAATATGTGCAATAAATTCATTTCAATACATTTTGCAATAAACATTGAACCAGTCCGGCCCTCGACTAGTACCCATTTTTTTATTTTGGCCCACTGTGTATTTGAGTTTGACACCCCTGCTTTAGGTGAAAGGAATTAACATGAAGAGACTGGTCCAGTGTGGAATTTGTAGATATGACCATGCATCCTCATACAGTCCAGGATTAATAATTAAATTTATAAACATTTTCTCCTTGAAATGTACTTTTCCATCACATCCCCTCGGGTCTCTTTCTGCTGGACTCTGTCAGTCTCATATACTCTCGGGCTTTCGATGATTTCATTACAACCCCCTGGAGGCGTGAATGATGTTAAAAGAGACGCTGCGTTTTCATTTTTCTTTTTTTTCCTTTGCACATATGTTCCCCGCACGGCGTCCATAGACAGAGGACCATCATACAGTTGGTCACGTGACTCATGACACCAAAGGGACTCCGTATAAATAACTGCAACCATTTAGCACTGCTGCCAAAACTCAAGAAGAGCTGCGAGAAATACAAGTGGGGAAAGTTCACGTGAGATTTAACTCTTCAGTCTGGTGAGTAGACAGCTTATAGGATTGTGTTTTTGTTTAGTCTTACATTGACTTCAGTTTTATTGTGTGGACTTTTGGTCACTTTTTTAAACAATTGAATGCCAAATTAAAACATAAGTACAACACTTTACAATTAAAACAAGTTAGAATCTATTGACAGAAGAATGAGAAGATGTTTATTAAAGTCTAATCATGCACACTTGAGAATATACTTAACATTTGAATTGTTTTTAAAGCAATAAACATATGCATTGAGTGTCATTTGCAAAATCGTTGAGGCATTGAATTACTTTTTTCTGCATGATCTTTTGTATCCATTGCAACATGCCTTAGGGTTCAGCAAGGTGACATATTCAGACTAAACTTTACTACCATAAACTTTGTGCATTGAATGCCATTTGCTAAAATCAAATAAAAGCAAAGTCAAATGTTGATTAATAATTGTTTGCATTGTCTTTGCAACCATGCTTCAGGGTGAAGGGGAAGCAAGTTCTCTTTTTATCCAAAACATACAAAGTTGTGGTTGTATAATAATAACAAACTTTTTCTTTCCATACTTTTCATCACTTTGCAATCCTTTGAAAAGCCAAACTCCACTCAAAGTGCGGTGCGTAACGCGTGCGTAACGCGTGCATAACGCGTGCGTAAAGGTGGAAACAATCCTCATATTTATAGATGTACTTTTCTTTCTTTTTGTGTCCAATTTAGGTCTTCCACATAAACTTCGCTGAGAAAAATGGAGCACAAGGAAAACTCCACCTTGACTCCCAAACCGCTTTTCCTGCGCACGCAAAGCAGCGCACACTCCCACGAGGAGCAGAGCAACGGGAACGCGTACCTGTACATTTTAATAGTCATGTCTTTCTACGGGATTTTCCTCTTTGGCATAATGCTCGGCTACTTCCGCTCCAAAAGGAGAGAGAAGAGGAGGACCAACATATTCACGCGCCTCGTGCACGAGGAGGAGCAGCGGGAGTGGGGCGCGCTCCCGAAGAAAAACAGCATTACTTTTCAACCCGCGGTCCCGGAGCTGCCCGCGGTGAACGTGCCTTTCTGCGGGAACCACGTGCCATTCTGTGGGAACCATGGGAACCACTTCAGACACCTCCACTACGAGGGCGTGCCCCAGTCTCCGCTGGCGTGCACGGTGTGCACGGAGCAGAGCAGCGTCAGCTCCCTGTGCTCCTCCGCGGACACGCGCTTCGCCATAGAGGAGGAGACGGACAGCTGCGAGGCGGAGGGATCTGAGGAGCAGGTGAAGGACAGCCCGGATGATTCAGGCTGAAATCTGCCCCAGAAAACAGACCCTGTGTTTTTACCCTCCACGGCTTAAAAAGAGGAGAAAATCACCTGCAGAGAATAAAGGAGGCTCTGAGGTGTTTCACATCACAGAGACCGGGACAGTCCAACATCTGTTTGCCATAAAAACTTCCCAAATCAACATCCAGAGAAGGAAGAAGTAGATCTTTAACTTAAGTAGCAATACAAGTGTAGAAGTACTCTATTACTAGATCTGCATTCAAAACTTAAGTCAAAGTATGAGCCTCCAAATAAGAGTATATTAAAGTACTCATTGTGCAAAGTGGCCCATATCAGATCAATATACATTATGTAATAAATAAAGGTAGCTTATATCTCACCATGGGATCAATAAAGTTCATGATGAATTATTGAATGATTATTTGGTAGATTGATGTAGATTTAAATGAAGTAATTGAGGCTATCAAACACATGTTAGGCAGTACAACATACAATATTTGCCTCTGAAATGCAGGAGAGTAGAAGTCTCAGAAAATGGAAATATTATATATATATACAAAAAAAGTATGTCAAAATTGTACTTAAGGACTTGAGTGAATGTATTTCCTGTCCTCCACTGCCAACATCAGGGCTGGAGCAGGACAATCAATAGGTAAATGCAGACAATGTATTGGAGGCATTGGCCCACAATCGTTTTTAGTTTTACATTTTTGCCTGATCAACATGAAACCAGATAGAGATTTGCCTTTTTTAATATATTTTAAATAGGATAATCATGGTAAGAGTGACAAATATACCTACGCTGCTCACTGCTCACTCTTTATCTTATAGGGGTTGCAATTCAAATCAATACAACTTTATTTGACTCCGCAAGCAGATCAACATAAACACTTCAATCAATAGCTGGAATCATTAATGAACACATTCATAGATATATAGGTTTCCATATCCACTTACAACAACTACTAGAGACAGAGAGAGACTACAGACTTGTGCAAAATGCAATATTAAGAACAAACTGGCCTATAATCAGTAGCAATAAATCAGAATGTAGTATACCATACTGTATGATTTCAGTGCATAACCCCTCCCTGTTTGTGACTCTTCTGCAGCGGACTGAGAGAAAAACTGTCTTTTTTGTGGCTTTTTTTTTTTTTAAATGAACATGACTTGCTCTTGCCATCCTGGCTTTGAGTTTTAAAACGTTCCTGGAACTCACTTGAAAGATTGTCAAAAAATGATTAAATTGTATTTGTTGTAAAATGTAGCTTCACAATCAACGCTGTTCACACACAGTCAGAGATGTAGGTTTACTCGATGAAAGCAATGCACTGTACATATTGTTTGTATTGTTCCCACTTTTTAACTCCTTTGTGGAGGAGAAAATAAATGATTGTGAATTGAAATTTGTTGCTGTTTTTTTAATAGTATGATGTTTCACCAGTGGAGGGCACTCTTGTACTGCTTTCATGTGATGCTAATAAGGAAGAGGAAAAGAACATAGGAGAACATAAAAGAGCAATATAGTAAGGGTGATTATTATTATTACTATGTTAGCCTACATTAGATTATTAGAATGAAGCAGAACGGGGCAGATCAATCCTCAATCAGGACGACCAAAGCACAAGAATCCAGAATATTATTTAGCTCATATATATCCTCGGTTAAACATGTCTCCAAAACTCTATATTTCATGTTATGGCAGACTTCTGATTATTAGAAATTAATCAATAATTGATCAGATGAAAAATAAGGAAAGGAAATTATGATTCCAGGGTCACACAATTCGCAGAAGGAAAGGAAAGCCAAATAATTAAATACAAATAATAATAATAAATACATAAATAATTTAGTAACAATAAAATACAACTCTAAAGATGGAATAACAATGCAGTGTAAGTCAGGCTTTGTAAGAGGAGGGGGTCTCCAGACTTAACTTTGTATATAAAACAACTTAATACATTGTATTATAATTATATAACCCTTGATGTGTTACAGATTGTGGCTTTTATCACAATTAACTTGCTAGGGTTAAATCTGATAATCCACAAACTATTCATCTATTCGTATTATGTTGTGGAGGTTTAAGCATGCAAACAAATTGATTGTGGATTCAATTTAAACACCAATCAGACAGTGTTGGCACATGTTGAATAAAGACAAAATAGACAGTCACTAAGGCTTGTAAACGGTTTCCTTGCCTGGTGACATGAGAACAAACCAGGGAAAGAAGCCAGGATTCAGCTTCAGGTTCCCTCTCTAAAGCAACGTGTGTGTGTGTGTGTGTGTGTGTGTGTGTGTGTGTGTGTGTGTGTGTGTGTGTGTGTGTGTGTGTGTGTGTGTGTGTGTGTGTGTGTGTGTGTGTGTGAGAGAGAGGCCGAGCTGAGTGACGCAGCACAGAGAACACGCACACACAAACACGTTGCTTTACACACGAGCTATCAGCATCCTGCAGGCTCTCAGCCTCACAACTCACTGCAGTGACGGCTCGGCACACCAACAACTTTAATGGCCAGAGGGAAAACATGCGTATATTTTATGACGTACATTCATTGACAAGTGTAATAGCCTAAATTGACCCAAAGGCGTCTGCAGCTTCCTGTTTGTGTGTGTGTGTGTGTGTGTGTGTGTGTGTGTGTGTGTGTGTGTGTGTGTGTGTGTGTGTGTGTGTGTGTGTGTGTGTGTGTGTGGGAGAATGTATTTCCCTGTTTCTCCTCCCTAATTAAAAGATGATTTTAACAGCACCATTTGAACTGTAAGGCCCCTGAGTATAATTAGGCAGGGAATCAACTACATTGTCAAAAAAGTATATGTTTATGGGTTTTTACTTTAAGTTGTTATCTTTATTTAACTAGGCTGAGTGTGGATCAAACTCACATATAAGAATAAGCCTCAACTGCCGTGATGACGTGTTTTTGTACGCTGACCCTAGCATAGCTGTGGTTAATGACATTTTTCAATTTGATTTTAAACGATGTGTGGCAAACAAACGTTTATGATACGTACGGCTAATGTTGAGCTATAAAGGAACTACAGCACGGTCACATGACTTCACGACACCACCGCTAAGCTAAAGGCGGCTAACGTTGGGCTATAAAGGAACTACAGCACGGTCACATGACTTCACGACACCACCGCTAAGCTAAAGGCGGCTAACGTTGGGCTATAAAGGAACTACAGCACGGTCACATGACTTCACGACACCACCGCTAAGCTAAAGGAGGCTAATGTTGGGCTATAAAGGAACTACAGCACGGTCACAGGACTTCACGACACCACCGCTAAGCTAAAGGCAGCTAATGTTGGGCTATAAAGGAACTACAGCACGGTCACATGACTTCACGACACCACCGCTAAGCTAAAGGCGGCTAATGTTGGGCTATAAAGGAACTACAGCACGGTCACATGACTTCACGTCACCACCGCTAAGCTAAAGGAGGCTAATGTTGGGCTATAAAGGAACTACAGCACGGTCACATGACTTCACGACACCACCGCTAAGCTAAAGGCGGCTAATGTTGGGCTATAAAGGAACTACAGCACGGTCACATGACTTCACGACACCACCACTAAGCTAAAGGCGGCTAATGTTGGGTTATAAAGGAACTACAGCACGGTCACATGACTTCACGTCACCACCGCTAAGCTAAAGGAGGCTAATGTTGGGCTATAAAGGAACTACAGCACGGTCAGATGACTTCACGACACCACCGCTAAGCTAAAGGCAGCTAATGTTGGGCTATAAAGGAACTACAGCACGGTCACATGACTTCTCGACATCACCGCTAAGCTAAAGGCGGCTAATGTTGGGCTATAAAGGAACTACAGCACGGTCACATGACTTCACGACACCACCGCTAAGCTAAAGGCGGCTAATGTTGGGCTATAAAGGAACTACAGCACGGTCACATGACTTCACGACACCACCGCTAAGCTAAAGGCGGCTAATGTTGGGCTATAAAGGAACTACAGCACGGTCACATGACTTCACGTCACCACCGCTAAGCTAAAGGAGGCTAATGTTGGGCTATAAAGGAACTACAGCACGGTCACATGACTTCACGACACCACCGCTAAGCTAAAGGTGGCTAATGTTGGGCTATAAAGGAACTACAGCACGGTCACATGACTTCACGTCACCACCGCTAAGCTAAAGGCGACTAATGTTGGGCTATAAAGGAACTACAGCACGGTCACATGACTTCACGTCACCACCGCTAAGCTAAAGGAGGCTAATGTTGGGCTATAAAGGAAATACAGCACGGTCACATGACTTCACGACACCACCGCTAAGCTAAAGGCGGCTAATGTTGGGCTATAAAGGAACTACAGCACGGTCACATGACTTCATGACACCACCGCTAAGCTAAAGGCGGCTAATGTTGGGCTATAAAGGAACTACAGCACGGTCACATGACTTCACGTCACCACCGCTAAGCTAAAGGAGGCTAATGTTGGGCTATAAAGGAACTACAGCACAGTCACATGACTTCACGTCACCACCGCTAAGCTAAAGGCGGCTAATGTTGGGCTATAAAGGAACTACAGCACGGTCACATGACTTCACGTCACCACCGCTAAGCTAAAGGTGGCTAATGATGGGCTATAAAGGCACTACAGCACGGTCACATGACTTCACGTCACCACAGCTAAGCTAAAGGCGGCTAATGTTGGGCTATAAAGGAACTACAGCACGGTCACATGACAAAGTGCCATCAAGAAAAGAGTTACAGAAGGATTTCAGTATCTAATTTTCTCTGTGTACCTATCGTTTATTAAATCAAATAACTATTCATATCTTACACTGCACTGTAGCTTTAATTCTTGTGTTTCATACCTGTTTTATTCTAAATTAGATAGTATTTTAGTGTCATTTTATCATGCGTTTCATGCACCATGTCTTGCCTTGTGTTGAAACATGCTATATAAACAAACTTGCCTTCCCTATCTTCCGGACAGCCTGACCCAGACACTTGTTGAAGCATTTTGAAATCTAACTTCCTACACAACATAAACACCTCCCTGTTTAATTAATTAATTTATTATCAACAAGGAAGTCGCGGCGGATGCTCTGCCGTGTCTCTAGAAAGGGAAACTTGCCCTCTTCTCTGGTTCAACAGCAGCCGTGTCACAGTAAAGAGACTTTTTCTCAGGAGGAGGAAGGAGTGAGAGTGAGAATAAGGAGCAGCTGTGATGCAAGGAGGTGGAGCAGGATGTTTGTCATTAGTTTCCCCCTCTGGGAATCCATGGTGGTCTGTGTCCTGAATCAGGCCTCACACATCCAGCCATTAAAGGTCCCCTATTATACTGTTTTTCATCAATATATTATAGGTCTCAGATAAATACAAACATGTCTCTGAAGTGTTTGGCTCCAAACACCAAACAGATCATTGCAGCATCCCATAATCCCCTCTGTTTCAGCCCTGTTTCCAAAGTGCTGATTCTCTGTCTGTTACTTTAGATGAAAATAAGGAGCCCCTCCCCACGCCCCTCTGAGAGATATTTGGTTAAAAAGAACACAATGGTGATCTAGGAGGAGATTCAGGTGATAAGGTGGTAACCAAGGTTACCTTGGTTGGTGATTGGCTAATAGTTACACAAGCCAAAATATCGTTATGACATCACTAGGGATGGGTATCGTTAAGGTTTTAACGGTACTACTACTTTTATCGATACCGCTTATCGGTCCGGTCTTTTAACGGTACTCTTATCGGTTCTTTTGGAGAGAAAAATGAGGTAAACTAACTATATGTTGTATGTCAGGGACGACGGATGGAAATTAGCTCAAAGCTAAAATCCGGCATATTTACACTTGAAGCTAGGGTGACCAGATGTCCCGCTTTGCGCGGGACTGCACAGCATTTTCACGACTTTTGGTGCGTCCCGCAAATTGAGACGATGTCCCGCATATTTCATTTTGATTGGCCAAAACGCTTTTCTGCCATTATGATTATGTTTTAAACGGCATTATGTAAGTTGCGCTGACAGGCGACAGAGGTCCACAGTGTACCCCCCCCCCCCCGTTGACAGTTCATGCGTCAACATTACATTTACATGTCCCACATTGTCCCACACAAATATACTCTCTGTCCCACTTGTGGCTTTCTGTCACCTGGTCACCCTACTTGAAGCATTATTTGTCTAAAGTGTTCATTAATGTGCATTGTCCCTATTCAAATAAACGATTAAATGAAAATTAACAAATTGTGAACAAAACTAACATTGCTTTTTATTTAAATGAAATGCATAATATTTCACATCAACAGAAACAACAACGTTTTAACAAATCATATTAAATAATCTGATGACAGAACTGTGAACAGAATGGCTGAAACTTTAACAAACTAAATAACTCAGTTCCCTCTAATCATTAACCCATGTTTGAATCATTGAGTTAGCTCCGTGTTTTGCTGCTAGCATACATAACACCTGACGTGGAAACGTTACTCGTGGATGGGGCTACAGAGCTACTAGAGAGACAGTCGAACCCGGTGCATTTCTCCGTCTGAACGTGGTGCACTTTTGCAAGATGTTAGGCAACGAGCGAGACGGGTAAAGTTTAACCACACCTCGGAGCGCGTTCTCTCCGCCATCTCCTCCGTGTGTGTGTGTGTGTGTTGCTGCATGTAGCAGCTGCGTGTGTGTAAACTGCCCCGCCCCCTCGCAAGCAGGCGGGGGAGAGAGATCTCTCGTCTGGATTGGAGAGATCGAAAATACTAAAAATGACGCATTTTGCAGTCTTTTTGCGTATTAGAAACGGAGTTGGCGACACTAAAACTGCAATATAATGTTTGTGTAGCAATAATACACATGACATATTTTTTAGATGTCTCCAGTACCGATAAAAAGACCGATAACGTCGGAGTTTAACGGTACCACGGTCTTTAATAATTCAGCCCCGGGGCCCGTTTAATACCGGGGCTCGGTACCCATCCCTAGACATCACAAAGTGGCCAAAATCTGATCAGCTCATTTTCAGACAGGTTTTTATATAAATGGATGAGGACAAAAAGAGAGAGAATCTTTAGCCGCGTTCACACCAAGTACTTTGCCGCACTTAATTCCCAGCACTTAGTTCCCCTATGGAACTAAGAGCCGATCGCGTTCACACCGGAATAAATTCCCTGAGGAAAGATTACGCAAATGAGCCGCTGACGTCACTTCGTCTTCTTCTGCTTTGGGTTTACTGGCAGGCTGCAAACCAGTGTTAATTTTGGCAGCTGTTTTTGATTTAGTCTTAGTCTTAGTCTTTAGACGAAAATGGTTATTCGTTTTAGTCACATTTTAGTCATTTCTATCCTTCATAGTTTTAGTCTAGTTTTAGTCGACGAAAACTCAAAACGTTTTAGTCTACTTTTAGTCGATGAAAAATTACATTTTAGTCAACTTTTAGTCAAAATGTTTTCTCTCTTTAAACCAATTCAGTTAGGCAAATACAGGTATCTGACATTGTAATCAAGGTGACAGCATCAAGTGTTGAAATTCATAAAGCAACATTTCACTCTCTTAACACTTTACTTGTGTAATATCTAGGGATGGGTATCGTTAAGGTTTTCTACGGTACTACTAGTCTTATCAATACTGCTTATCGATCCGGTACTTTAACGGTATTCTTGTATTTACTTTTTGTTATTTTTTAAAGGAAAAAACTAACAAATTGTTAACCGAATTAATTGCTTTATTTAAATGTGAAATAAATGAAATATATATAATTATGTTTAAATATTGTACTGTACTTGAGTAAAATGTTGAGGTACTTGTACTTTACTGGAGTATTTAAATGTTTTGCTACTGTGTACTTCTACTCCACTACAATTCATAGTTAAATGGTGTACTTCTACTCCACTACATGTATTTAATACCTTTAGTTACTTTACAGATGTGGATGAATGATGTGAAATATAATCAAGTGTTAACTCAGACTTTAGTAAATTCACAAGTTACCCTGCAGTATACAAAGTCCTTCAAACTAGCTGCACCTTTACCAGCTTTGAGAACACTTTAATGATCAATCATTATAAAACATATCATATATATTATTCTGAAATGGACCAATCTGCACAATGACTACTTTTACTGTCGCTACTTTAAATATATTTTGATGATCATACTTTGACTTGAGGAACTCTTCCTACACTATGGTATTTTTTTACTTAGCTACAAGATCTGAGTACTTCTCCCACCTCTGCACACCTGATGTGATAACGTTACTCGTAATTGGGGCAACAGAGCTACGAGTTGAGGAAGTCGAAAATTGTGCATTTCTCCGACTGAATATGACGCCTTTTGGCCGGCTGTTTGGACAGACTACTCTACTCGTGTCAACGCGCTAACGCGAAAACATGGCAAACGAGCTTTGTCCACATCGAGTCTTGTAGAGTGTCTCTATACTCTCTGAACGCTCCGTCCCCGGCAGATCTCTGCCGCTGCAGCGTGTCTGTTAGGCCCCGCCCCCGCACACAGAGAGAGAGGGAGATCGCTCTTCTGGAGTGAAGAGAGCGGAAATAATGATATTGCAAGTTAGAAATGTAAGATGCATTTTGACAGACAAGACGGACACTTGGGGGGAAATACCCTGCATTTTGAATGTCCGATAGTCCACCATTAACACCTTAGTCCCGTCTCGTCTCGTCAACGAAAACTAAATATACATTTCGTCAAATTTTCGTTATCAAGAATCTATTTTTAGCTCGTCATCGTCTCGTCTTAGTCATGTAATAAAGGTCGTTGACGAACTATTTTCGTCATAGTTTTCGTTGACGAAATTAACACTGCTGCAAACAACTTCACGGCGTATACTGCCACCCGGAGTCCCCGGCCGGAAGTCCCCGGAGTTGGGGACTGGCTTCAGTAGAAGCTGCTGGGACTCCCAGCAGCTTCTACTGAAGCCTTCCGAGTAAATCGCCAGAACGCCGACACCTCCTCATCTCCACCACTCCCATGTTTTATTTTGTGTTGCCATAAGTTAGTCTCTCTGCGTTTGTGCGCTGGGCGAATGCTAATGCTAATAATGCTAATGCGAGGATAATAAAATGGCGGCTCTACAAAACATTTCAGAGTTGTACGGGGCGTGGTTTGCAATTCGCCCAGCCAATCAGAACTGGGTCACTTTTTTTCCCCCAGGAGAGTACCACCTCTCTAGCAGGCACTAAAAATGGGGGTAAAAGTTCCCGGCACTAAGTACTCTTTTTGGTGTGAACGCGACATAAGGGGTACTAATGGAACTAAACGGGAAAAGTACGGGGAAAAGTACGGGGAAAAGTACAGGGAAAAGTACTCCGGTGTGAACGCGGCTTTTGTTCCTGAAACTTTCAGAATCTCTTTACACAGAGGGGACACATGTTGATGTAGAAGAGACATGAACAAGTGGATTTTGCATAATAGGTGACCTTGAAGTGCCCCTTCCTTCAGACTTCCTTACAGAGCCCCTCCTCCAACACACACGAACGCGCACATGACCAATGAGGGCACGAGATAAGTTTGTGCACAGATGGAAGGCTGACAGGCAGGTAGGCCATCCAGTTATTTTAGCCGGGCCGGCTCAGATGATTGGTCGTGCTTTTTACAGCGCCACGGATTCCACAGATGAAGATGATTTAATGTATTTATTGCCAAAGCATTTAATATATTCATTGCTATCGGGATGTTAAGAGCATTCCATGGAATATAATGTGAATTACCTACCCCACCGTTAATGTGGATATAATAACTTAGAACATCGCTTCACTTTACTGTAATGCAGCCTTTAAAAGCAAGATGAATGCCATATAACCATTTTATGATATCTAACACAGTATATAGTCTTATTTCGCTATATCAATGCCCAGCACTCTCTTCACACTCAAAACTGGAGTTTTATGTTGGACTCATGTCCCTTTTATCACCTGATGGCGAGCCTTAAGAAGATGACTCAGTCTCATGCAGATGCACATTACAGTATGTCATCTTAATCCTATTTGCTGTACCTCCCTGCAGCTCTCAGCCTCTTCAGAGAGTAATTACGGAGCCTTTTTGAAAGCAGTTGTGCGGCAGTGATGCTGATGAGCTTATTATAAGAACCACAACTTTCTCTGGAGTTCTCATCTCGACTCTGACCTTTTTTATCCGTATCTCAGAGACTCCAAAGCTTATTATATCCCCGTGGTTTAATGCACCATCACACACTGAACCGGGACTGAATGAAGGAGGTTTTGTGTGAAAACGAGAGGCGTTTGCTTGTTCCTTTGCATTTTAAGACGTTATTAACAAAGCATACATAACAACACAAAAAAAGCACATCTAGGTACATACATTACCTACAAAGCAGTTGACAAATTCGAAATTAAATAATAATAGTAATAACAATAATACAAATAAAATAATGTATACAATATTAATACTCAGGTATACATTAATTGTCAATTCTTACCTCATGTTTCTTATAAATCTTAATTTGAGTGTTCTATACTTTACCCATTTTTCCCATCTTCCCTCAAATATATGCATGTGCTTGTTCCTTTAAAGCTTGTTGTATTATTAGAAAAAGTGTGTGTGCCGTCCGTCCGTCAGTCTGTCTATATTAACGTCATCAGCCCCTCACTCACCCACACACCCACACACACACACACACACACACACACACACACACACACACACACACACACACACACACACACACACACACACACACACACACACACACACACACACACACACACACACACACACACACACACACAAATGTTTGCAGATGTGTTGTGCTTCACAGTGTGGACGGCATTGTTTTCCTGAACAACAAACTGCAGACAAGAGTCAACCTTGTATCTAACGAGCGTTACTATGGTACCGTAAGCCAAAGGCTAATTTGCATAAGCATCGATGGTCCAGGGGGATCAGGAAAGAGGAGAGTCTTTTAAAAACACTGAATAAATGCAAAAAAGACAATCGCTGGCCTTGAGAGTGAAAACACATTTCATTCATATGTATGTTTACTCTGAGCTGCAGGTGGTTCAATGGGAAATAAGTGATAATGTAGATTAAGAGCAAAACTCTTTCATGCTTAAAGCAGTTATAAAAGTGCTGTTTTATATAAATACAAACCAAAAGGGTGTTGCTTGTAGTCTATTGACTGTTTTTAAAAGAAAAATACTGAATCACTGTCACATCACCCATTGGTTTGAGGATTACAGTTTCTAGTTTTTTTTTACAAGAGGTGAAACAAGTGTGAGGAAAAAATTGCAACTAAATACCGTAAAAGTTATTATTGAACGCGCCCAAAATGGTAGAATGAAGTTGCAATGAAGTGAAATCACACTTTGAAAGGGTTGAAGTTGTAAGTGGAAAAATACAGACTAAAAAGTGGTAGCAACCTGTCAATCACAAGGTAGCCCTGCCCTAAAAATAAACTGCTTTATGTCTATTTTACTCTCAATTTTACTCTCAATTAGTAAAAAAAATAACATTATGCTGTATTGAAGAAGACTTGAAACTACAGATTGAGAACTTAAACTCATCAGGAAAATGTTAACTGAGGAAATAAATCAAGAAAGAATTAAAGGTCATTTTCTCGTACACTTCTATACAAATCAGACAACCTATTTGTCGCCCCCTGCTGGTTATTGGAGAGAGTGCAAGTTTCACTTCCTCATTGCCTTCACTTTTTAGACCTGGAGGTTGCCACTTTTTAATAAAAAAACAAAACTAGCATCTAACCCTTACAGTTCCCTTCGGCTCTATTAAGCGTATATGCCTCTTTCAGCTGT
The DNA here is from genome assembly GCF_902827165.1 of Trematomus bernacchii. NCBI lineage: Eukaryota > Metazoa > Chordata > Actinopteri > Perciformes > Nototheniidae > Trematomus > Trematomus bernacchii. Next base: position 939,460 of record NW_022988159.1, read on the forward strand.
TTTCAGTCTTAATGTGCTCATTAACCCTGTTGTTCCCATCAGCAGCAGTCAGCTGTTTTAAGTGCCGGAGTCCTAAAGGTGGGATGTAAGAACAGACTTATTAAAGCCTAATAAAAAAACAGGTTTTATACACAATATAAATAACAAAACTAGACAAAAACTACAGTGCATTAGCATCAGGAAATCAAAGTTATATTTATCTCCAAGTCTTGGTAACAAAGTGCTTAAGTGTACTTCATAGACATTGAGCGTCCATCGAACTTCCCCTTTGTTCCAAAACATCTTCTTTAAAAGTACCAAAAATACAAGATGTCTCCTGAAATATCATGTCACCCTCTGCGTGAGCTGTCCCTTTTCTATTAGAGTCTGACTGTAGTGTGAATCGCACACAAGTGTGACATCCAGCCAGGTGTGTGTGAAGCTTTAAGTCGGTGGGAGGTGTTGCTTCCACCGAAGTGAACGAAGTCTCCATGTACTTGTCACTGGAAGACACCCGACAAAAGCCTGTACATGTACTGATCAACAAAAGTTGACATGTTTTCATATCAATTAAATGCTGATTGGTAAATAGTAAGTAGAGAGTAGTTTACATTTACTTTTGCTCTAGAAATTGACATTGCTACAGCAAAAGGTGAGAAAAAGATTAAAATAAAACACGCAACAAGAAAAAGACGTTAAAACATTAAAAAGTTATTCAAATTACATTCAAAGTAGTTTCTACTCACTTACAAATTGCATATAAGTGTTATTGCACAACAGTGGAGTCGTAGTCTTGTTTGTTGTATTATTGCACGTTGGTGTAATTACACAACATAAGTGGTGTCTTATGCCCCTTTCACACCGCAGCGGAGCCGGCTCTTTTCCCCGAAAACCCGTTGTTACCAAGCTCCAAAAAAAATTCGGTCTAGAAGCAAGAACCGCATACGTCACGCTTACGTCGGAGGCGGGGGCAGGAGCAGGGGCGGGATCAACCTCCTGTACAACAACAAAAAGCCCACGTTTTGTCCAGTTTGTCCACAGCGATGGAAAACCCCAAACTTAAACCGTGGACCAGATTTGTAACACACTGAAAAAAGGTAAGAAGGATTATCGTGACCAAAAGTGAGACCTCGGACGGATTGGCAGCGGTCGTCCGAAAACAAGTCCACATTATGACTTGCTAGACTCTGTCAAAGAACATTTGAAAGTCGCTTGTGACGAATGGAAAGTTCGTGGTGATGTCGTCTTATTATTTCCATTTGGTTTCGACAAAGCAAAACGAGCAGCGCTTCAATACAATCGGCCATTGTTGTTGTTTCCGCGCGGTTTGGCTTTATGAAGCAGACACGCAAACGGTTACGTCATGACGCAAACGATGACGCAATGACGCAGCACCACTCACACTGTGAACAAAACGGGGGCTGAAAATAAAAACCGGTTCCGAACCAGAAGAGCGCAAGCACGGAGCAAGAACGGGAACCACTTTGGTGTGAAAGAGACATTAGTCTTAAATTGTGTGAGTCTATTCTACTCTTATCATTTCAAACACAACAAACGTAGAAGGTGTTGCTTTCTTCTCGCTCATCAACACACACCTGTCTAATGAGTGTCAAATGTAGCCACAACGGTTAATTATGCATCCAAAGACCTGTCCCCGATAGACTTGTTACCATAGCCACCATACGTTCAGGAGTTTCTATAATTAACCACCATTAAAACATGCCGCTGACACTCATAAACACAACTGGTAAGAAAATGTATTTCTTTTAGCTTCATTTCGACTGAATAACCCATGTCCTAAGTCACATGTTTCCAGTTTTATTCAGTGGTGCACACCTGCACAAAGTAACCTGATACATGTGGGAAATGTTTCTTGGACAGATTAAATACCTCCAATACCTCCGCAGTGTTGCAACAAATCTGTCAATCATGGTATAAAACTCACCTCAGTGGTACGAGGAGGCTAATTGTGAATTAACTTCCATATCGTGCGGGTAATTACGGGCTAAAATGTAATTCTGCATGGGTTTAAAATCCAATAAAGCCTGTTAGTGTGGATTCATTTTGAGCGATGCACATAATAACACCTCATTATTTCATCAATGGGTGATTAGCATTTTATTAGCTCAAAATTGTCACTGCTAGTCGCTTAAGAAGAAGAGTTTTTATAGAGTTTGAGTCAATCATCAGGAGGTTATTTAATCATCAGTTTTCATAAGGAGCTTCATGTGAGGTTGTTAAATGTATAATAGGTTTCGGAGAAAAAAAGAAAAGGTACAGTGGCAGCATTTTGAATACAAAGATCAAAATAGACGTTCAGGGTTTCAACAATTTTGTGCTCCAAAAGTAGTGATACAATTTTGGGTTAATTTCAAGGAGGTGTGTAGAAATATCTACTTATAACCGGACACTTTCAGTATTTTTGGAATTTCTGAAGTGCAGTTAAAGAGGCCCTATTATGCTTTTTGGGGTTTTCCCTTTCCTGTAGTGAGTAATATAGTTTGTAGTGCATGTAAATGGTCTGCAAAGGCTAAAATACCTGTGTTCCCCCCCCTCCTGAAACGCCTCCATTAGACTCCTTTGATTACTTCTGTAACATATCGACATCACCATGTAACACTCTAGCTTCTATTGGCTAGCGCTCCAACACATTGTCCGTGATAGGCTAAGGGGGCGGGACATCTCTAAGCGGTTGACCAATCACAACAGAGCCGGCCAGCTAACCAATCAGAGCAGACTGGGCTCTGGTTTCAGACAGAGGGTGAAAAGAGGTGCTGCAGCACAGGCAGTATGAGAAAAATAAAGAGCTTTTTGAACATTGAAGCATGGAGACATGTCACAGGAGAGACACTACATACTAATATACACCTGAACATCAGCAGGAGAGGACTCTTTAAAGTAGAGACACTACATACTGATATACACCTGAACATCAGCAGGAGAGGACTCTTTAAAGTAGAGACACTACATACTGATATACACCTGAACATCAGCAGGAGAGGACTCTTTAAAGTAGAGACACTACATACTGATATACACCTGAACATCAGCAGGAGAGGACTCTTTAAAGTAGAGACACTACATACTGATATACACCTGAACATCAGCAGGAGAGGACTGTTTAAAGTAGAGACACTACATACTGATATACACCTGAACATCAGCAGGAGAGGACTGTTTAAAGTAGAGACACTACTGTACATAGTGATATACACATGAAAATGAGCATCCTAGGGACCCTTTAAAGAGAATAAAGCTTAATACTGTGTTTCCTGTTTGCAGTTTCCTTGACAATATGGCCCTTTTATGATTTATTTGTGTTGCTATCCTATAGAAACAGCAGACCTACTTCAGTCGGATCTATTTTTCTCCAATATATCATATGATTTCAGTTTTAATCATCAAGGTTATCTTCCACAGAAGCACAGAAGACATTATTCAAATGTTCACATAGGCAGAATAATATCCCTACGAGTCACTGCAATTAACTTCACATAAAAATAAAAAGGCAAATATTGAATTACTAGAATTGATGTCCTTTTTTTTGCAATGTTATAATGAACAATGTTGTTAATAGCCTTATATGTGATTGCTCGTGAGCTTTTAAAAAAAAAAGGTTACTCTCAAACTTTGCTCTTAGTAGGAGTGAGTCACTTGATAAATGTCTCATTCTCGGTGAAAAACCTTTTAAAACACTTCGCAGTCATGTAATTCTCTGTTAATTAATATGGAAACGTGGGCACACAATGTGAATGTATAAGATTAAAGAGGCATTCAAAGATTCAAGATCCAAAGGTTTTAATGTCATGCACACAGTGTAGAGATGGCAATTAAAATGTTATGACCTAAACCCAAAGAAGTCTACATATATACAAGTAAATAGAATATGTTATATACAAGAACAAAATGTAACATTGTAATTGCATTGTAAAAAATGCATAACAGATGTAAGAAGTTTCTTCAAAGAGTATTTCATCCTCATTTAGTTTCACATAAAACATCACCTATTCTGCAACCTTTCCTAATTAAAACTAAGATCATGTCACATTACAGGCACACATACATGTATATATGACCCAAATATGTATATATGTTCATTTAATTAATTTCTTATTTTAAAGTTACTTAAAGGTGGGGTAGGTAATTTTGGTGAAACCGGCTCGAGTGCGCTAGAATTAGAAAATACACAACCGGAAAAAATCTGCCACTTCCTTACAGAGCCCCTCCTCCAACACACACGAACGCGCACATGACCAATGAGGGCACGAGATAAGTTTGTGCACAGATGGAAGGCTGACAGGCAGGTAGGCCATCCAGTTATTTTAGCCGGGCCGGCTCAGATGATTGGTCGTGCTTTTTACAGTATTACGGCTTCCAGATGACATTTCTTTATGGATTTTTGGTCAAAGCACTTAAGATATTCATTGCTATCGGGATGTTAAGAGCATTCCATGGAATATAACAAAAAGTGTATCTCGAGCCGGTTTCTCAAACTTACCTACCCCACCTTTAACTGTAAGGGAAGTAGCAACATGTAAAATAACCGGGAGAGAGAAAAAAGGAGAGGAAACTGATTTGTGAAGCCACAAGATGGTCTTTTAATTAATAAAAGAAAAAGTGGCTCACCAGCTAATTTGCAAACTTACGACAAAACAAAACAACTTTCTCATAACAGAAAGCGACCACAGTAAACCATAACACTACTCAGAACTTCTACAAGTTGCACGTCCCACGTAGACAACAACAAAACACTACACTGCTGCACAGATCATCCACTGCCATCCATGCAGCTCACAGGAGAATGAGAGAGCGGGTGTTTCTCAATGTCGAGGAAGGCTGCTCCAGAGCCACTATTTCAACCCAGTCTCACATCTAAACGTGTAATAACTACGTTGGTCCACAACTTGGGACGTAGTATTTCTACAAAAACGCCTCTGAAATTGTAGGATCCCTACGGTTTTTTTCACCATTCATTTCCAATGGCAGGCGTCTATGTCACGTGATCTACAACTTTCTGTCCGCAGAAATAAAAAAACATGGCCGACCGTTTTATTCTCGGTAAAAGATGCCTATTTTAAGGTTAGTTTGGCCATTAAAATGCGTTTTGATGTCATTTGATGCGAGAAATATGAGTTGTTATTTCAGATTATGTGTGCAGTGGATGTACATGATCTTTAGTTTGCTAGTTATTACGAAGAATACTTCAGGAAATTGTGTAAATACAACGTTTTCATTGTTACCAAGGTGGTTGCTAGGGACGCTGCTATCGATATTATGTCTGTTATGTTGTGTAACTGTTTAATGGTGTTATCTTTATTGCTACCCCCTTCCCCGTCAATTGATAGTGTTGGTCCACAGCGCAAACGTATTAGTTTAACAAAATCCGCGTCATAGATACGTTATCTTCCCCTGTGCAATTCTCCAACCCAGTCTCACATCTCACATCACATCGTCATAAACACCGGAAACAGACGTATGCAAGATCCTCAGCTCGGTGATTGGACGGTGTTACGACCCGGCTCAAAAGGCCACAACAAAGAGGAGACACACCATGTCAACGGTTACTAAAATATGTTTATTTAACCAAACAATTCCAATTAGCCAAATCAAATGAAGTGCAACAATAAGTAAAGCATGAGGTGTGGACGTCAGTGGTATCAGTAGTGTAAATGCAGGGTGAGGGTTGCATGGACATGTATGTGTGAGGGTGTTGAGGTGCACAAAGTAAAGCAACTAAAGTAACAACAGCATATACTCAACAACACCGGAGGCCTGCAGGGAAAAGCAGAGAGACCACAGAGAGGAGCAGAGAGGCTTTAAATAGCTGCCCTGAGTTACTGCAATCAACACAGCACAGACAGGACAGCCACACCCTCTCTAATGATGGTCCCACAGGGGCATCACAGACAGTTTAGCCCCAATGCACGTTGGGAAATGGTGTTTATTATCTGAAAACAGGAAGAACTGCCGCCAAAACTGAAAACGTGACGTGGATCATTACATTACATTACATTACATGTCACTTGTTAGACGCTTTTATCCAAAGCGACTTACATACTCAATACTGTGGGCAATCCCCACAGGAGCAATTTGGGGTGAAGTGTCTTGCCCAGGGACACAACGACATGCTGACTGCAGTGGGGTTTGAACCTGTTCTCCCCTGATCCGAACACCAACGCACTATTCCACTGCGCCACACGCCTCCCCGATCATAAATATATCAGCAGTTAAACAGTTAACTTTAGATTTATTTTCACACAATACTTCTCCTTGCAGTATCAACACTAATTCGGCTGACTTTTATATTTGATCCAATTGGTAGATAGGCTGTATTTACACCATAACGGTGCACAGCTGATAGAAAGGGACACCTACTGGTTAAAGCACGTTATTGAATTTTATTATTTGTATTATTAGATATTAATAGGATCCCTATAAAGTATATTCATTACTCGTTATTCTCTACTAATAGTTAATTAAAGACTGTATATAATGACTATTTTGCACATCCCTTTCAAGATTTCAAGATTTTCTAAGGTTTATTGACATATCATATTATACACAACTACGGTGTAGTTATGCAATGAATGAAAAACTTGGGTCACAGGTTCCTCAACAGTGCATTACAAGACATCTATCAATATGTGTTTATACCTCCAGCAATGTTAACTATGTTGAAGCACTTATTTTAACTGATATTATACATATGTATTACTCTTATAAGATGTATGTAGATAGTATAAGAAATGTGCAGAATATGACAGTTTAATGGTGGCATTTCGCTGACAACTGTAAACAGGCTTGTCTATTTGAGGAACTGGCTCAGTGCAAAGAAGTAGACGGTTGGGAGAGAGTGAAGAGAGAGAGAGAGTTTCCAGGTTGTTGTGTTGAGAATATTCAGGAGAATATTTGTCATTGTTCCAATGATAATAAACAAACATTTGCATAAAGCATATTTGTCCACTCATACGTTGATAATGCTGCGTTCACACCGGACGCGATGCGATGTTTGGGGGCGGCGCGATTACATGTAAAGTCAATGCAGAGACGCGGACAGACGCGAATTCGCTCCGACGGCGCGCATGAAGCGGTGGACGCGGCGCGAATCACGCGATTGAGGCGATTGAACGGTGCCGCGTTAAACGCGAGAGTTCAATTTTTTCAACTCGAGCGTTAAATTCACGTGACGCGTTCTCGCGGAAGCCAATCAGCGGTGAGGATCTCAGCCGCCGTCACTGACGTTCAACCACACAACATCAGCCGTTAGCTGTTAGCAGTTAGCACACAGAGCTCACAGCTCCTCATATCCGTTTAGAAACTGGACAAAAGTTAAACAAGTACAAACCACAGACTATCTGTGTCATGGTGAATACAGTCGCTGCTTATTTATGTCTGTAGGCCGTTGTTATGAGTGTGGAATGAGCATATACTGTACAACGTTAGCTTAGCCTGGTCGACCCGATCTTCATTCAGAAAACAAGCATTTTAAAAGGTTTTTCGCCTGCCGTCTTGTCTGCAGACTTGTCAAAGCATTAATTCATGGTTGTTACTAACCGGTATCAGTATGTTGTTACTTCGGCATCATTTAGAAACGTGTATTACAATTTAATCACCGTAAAATATGTTCATTTGTTGTAGTTGCAGCTCCCGAGCCAGCGCGTCTTGTTTGAATGATGCGAGTAAACACAGCTGGCAGCCGCGGTGAAACTCCAGCGTTTAGAGCGATGCGATAGGAGCGATTAGAGCGAAGCGAATATTCGCATCGCGTCCGGTTAGAATTAAAAACTTGAAAAATATTCCTCTAAGGTACATTTAGAACAGATAAAAAATGTGCGATTCATTTGCGATTAATCGCGATTAACTATGGACAATCATGCGATTAATCGTGATTAAATATTCGACTGACAGCCCTAATATATATATATATACACCAAAGGAAGGCCAATACGGGTAGCTGCTCTCAGGAGGGAGTCCAGGACAAAAGAGAGAAGGAAAGTAGCCTTCGCTCAGAATCTGTGTTACCTTCAAGGACAAGGGGAAAAATGTACAGGTAACAAAACAGAGGACTAGACTTCAACTGTCACACACACTCCACGAGGTTTTGCCTCAGCTCAAGTTGAGGTAACTGTAAAGATACGGGTCCAGCTCTCGGAGAGCATTGATCAGAACCCTGCTGGCTGCAGCTCCTTTATTTCGCACCGCGTCCACCACCTCTCGTGCTCCGTCATTTTTGGGTTTGGTTCTGGCTGACGTCATTTCAGATTCACTGATCACTTCAGACTCAAAGAGTTTATCCAGAAGGTCGTTCAGGACAGTTGGAGACACTCGTTGAATGAACTCTGTCCGAACTGAAAGCAGCCTCTGGTCAGCTGGGACTCTGCTCTCTGCTGAGACTCTGCTCTCTGCTGGGACTCTGCTCTCTGCAGGGACTCTGCTCTCTGCTGGGATTCTGCTCTCTGCAGGGACTCTGCTCTCTGCTGAGACTCTGCTCTCTGCTGAGACTCTGCTCTCTGCTGGGACTCTGCTCTCTGCTGGGACTCTGCTCTCTGCTGGGACTCTGCTCTCTACTGGGACTCTGCTCTCTGCTGGGACTCTGCTCTCTGCTGGGACTCTGCTCTCTGCTGGGACTCTGCTCTCTGCTGGGACTCTGCTCTCTACTGGGACTCTGCTCTCTGCAGGGACTCTGCTCTCTGCTGAGACTCTGCTCTCTGCTGAGACTCTGCTCTCTGCTGGGACTCTGCTCTCTGCTGGGACTCTGCTCTCTGCTGGGACTCTGCTCTCTGCTGAGACTCTGCTCTCTGCTGAGACTCTGCTCTCTGCTGGGACATTTTTCTGGGACAATGCATGCCTTGGGCCTGGTAGATAAACGGGGAAAATACTTTAGTTAACCAACAATCACATTAAACAGATCTCTTAAAAATTAAAGTAACTCGACAATCCCAGAGGTGGATTTCTGTTCACTTAAAGTTATAATATGTAACATTTCCTCATTCAAATGTATAAAAACTCCTACACCTGTATTATTTAGACTTGGTTGAGTTGTGTACATAGATTATCCCAAAAAGTTCAGAGAGACGTGTCATCTTAAAGGTAACAGTACGTTCATCACGGTCTCCTGTAATGCTGTAATCCACTTAAGCATGAGAAGCTGAAGACTACAACTCCCATGATGCCACGCTGTTTCACCACCACACCACTCTAGTTTTTACTATAGTTTTAGAACATTACAGATTGTGTTTTTAATGTTGTAATGATGCGCTGCCATGGAGCCTTAATAGAGAAGGCTATGAGATGGAGCTTTAGAGTTATCAGTCTATCACTGGGTCTGAGCTCAGGTGGAGTCTTTACCTTCCAGTGACACGCGATAACTCCAGACTTCATTTCCACCTAGGTCCTTGAGCTTCAAATCCACTCTCTTTGTGCTCGTCGTCAGGGAAACTTGAAATGTCGGATCGTAATCTGGTCCAAAACTTGATACAAATCTTTTACTCTGAAAACCAGAAGCAGAAGTTAAAAGTTTATCTGTTTCTTTCCTGATCGTGGATCCACATGCAGATACATGTGTGTTAATGATCATTGTGTTTCTTTAGAGGAGTATCAGTGACTCACCTTAGGCTGAATGTAGAAGCCCTCAGGTTCACAGTGCACACTGTAACCTTTGTACAGTTCCAGCTCACAGTCGGTGGAGATTGTGATGTTCACAGCAGGTTTGTGTTGATCAGCAACCTTCAGTAACAGAGTAACTTTAGTTATGCTCAGATAGTCAAGGCAACTTTATTTAAAGATCACATTAAACAACAACAAACGTTGAAAGACCTGCTCCACAAAGTGATGAGATATACAATCAATCACAACATAATTATAAGTATATATTGCCTTTGTAAAGGAATATTAAAATTAGATTATTTTAATTCTTTGAGATAAGCTATTGAAGAAGCTATTCCAACATTAACCAGAACACAAACCGTCTGTGTCAGTTACACAACACAAAAGGCTGCTGCCCAAGCTGTAAAATGTGGCTGGTAGGGATGAGATCACGTTGTCTTGGCAGTGATTCATCTCAGCAGGTCTTTCAGCTCTGTGTGATGTGTTTAACATTAATGCCATCAGTTTCCGCAGACAGAAAGACATGCTGAGAGAGAATCATACAAAACCACAAAGAGCAATCTGAAGATTTACAGTTCAGATAGATCTTATTCTTCTCCCAGCACGAGAAGGTTTGAGAAGAAGAGCAGTGTGTGTGGAAACAGCTGTGGTTTAAACCAGTATTTAGTCTGATGGTGAGCACATGGCCTTACCTCCTTCTTAGGGACGTTTTTCTGCAGCAGATGTACATCCAGTGTTTGCTCCTCGCTGACCGGGGGTCGTAGGAACACCAGAATCTTGCCCTCTACTCGCAGAAGCAGAACCCTTTTAATGATATTCCAGACCAGGCCAAAGAGAGAGAGGTGAGGCACCTTCACCACCACGTGAGTGCGTGTGACCTCCAGCGGCTCCAAGATGCTCAGGCCTTCATCAGTGATGTGGACGACAGACAACAGGCCGTCCAGGAGCAGCACTGTGGAGCAAAGAGCTGGTCATCTGTTGCATTGCTGCTGAAACAGCTTCATCATATTCAATGTCTCACCACTTTAGTTCAGAGCTAATGTTCATCTAATGTCATTCACTTTGGAGCCTCACTAGGATGTACCAGTTTATATCCTCCACCTTTTATTCTAATGTTTCATTATTGTTCCGCCCCCTGTGATCTTTCTGGATGTGAGCATTTACTGTTATGCATAAACTTTATTCATTCTTTTTTATTCACAAGACTGCTGAAATGTTTGTAATCTGCTGTCAGAACAGCTTAACTGTGTCCGGTCTCATGTCTGAGTGATTCTCTAGATCTGTGAAGAGTTTTCTAAAGCTTTTAGGGCGTAGAAAGTCTAACTTATAAATGTTGCTAACTCTCTGTTACTGTTGTGATGCTAAGCTAGCAGTTTGATTAATTCATACTTTGTTATTCATCTGTTGCTCTTTCTGCTCTTTACATTGTCTGTCTTGCTGAACCATGCACAAAACAAAACAACAGACAATGTAAAGAGCAGAAAGAGCAACAGATGAATAACAAAGTAAGAATGAATCAAACTGCTAGCTTAGCATCACAACAGTAACAGAGAGTTAGCGTTGAGTTAGCACTGTTAGCAGCTGAGCATGCTGTGGACTGACCAATCACAGTTTAAATCTCTTTAATATTACAGAGACTGCAGAGGGCCCAAAGAAAAACTAACTCAGTATTTAGAGCTGCATTGCATCGTATGCTTCAATAATGATGTCATGCAACACATCGACTACGGTAAATGGATGTTTTAATAATTTAATTATTCTTCTTTTGAAACAGATTTGGTGCCTGAATTATACTGTTGCTATATTTGTTAAACTAGTTTAATAAAGCTGCTTTATAACTCTTGAACGCTAGTGAATAGTATAAAGTGCTAATCATTATATAAGTGTATTTGTTAACACTAGATGTCTTTACCTTCCTCTGTCTCACTGTGTGGCAGGTGGAGCTGGCAGACGGCAGCTTCATCAGAACTCTTCACGTCGAACAGCGGCCCTGCTGGCTTCTTGCCATGTGATTGGAGGAGGCTCTCCTCCCAAGGGACCGTCCTGTACAGAAGCTCCGCCTCCTGAGCCATGACGAACACCAGGCCAGTTGAATCACACTGGAACTCACCTGGACCAGGACACCTGAACCTGTAGACACACAGGGGACAAGTTACTACAACAAGCCTTCACTGGCCTGTGTTCTGACTGACAGGTGTTCATCCAGCTGGAGTCTGACCTGGAGGAGGGTTTGTTGAAAGATCTGAAACACCTGATGATTACAGGAACATCACTGAAGATGTGTCCACATGCATCACAATGTGTGTAAACACATTTTCATTAAAGTGGACCTATCATGCTATATTTAAATGATATATTGTAGGGCCATACCTATATAAGGTATATTTATACGTTTCTGTTTTCAAAATACCAAACAGATCATGCATTTTAGCCATGCCTCATTTCGCTCTATTTGCTGTTCTCCAGCCCTGTTTTTGCAGGGGGCTGATTCTGTGAGCTGCAGCTGACCACGCCCCCCTGCAGGAGAGGGGAGCGTGCTCTGATCAAGTCAGAAGAGGGGGAGAAAAATAGATCTCCGTCCTCCGTGTTTTATTATATTATTATATAGAGTCGTTATTCATTTGTTTTAAAGCTCAATAAATAACAAAGAAGACCTTTGACCGGCACTTTTCTAATTTTGTCCGGAAGATTTAAACTTTAACGGACATCTTGACCGGAGAAAGAAAACCTAACTGAAACTCTGCCGCACGGTCCCCTCGTTCCTTGGAAGAGGTGGAGAGGTGGGTGTTTGTCATCTGCTGGTGGACTAACCGGAGAGAATTACAGTGCTTGCCTGACGTCAGGACAGTGTTCAAATCTGGATCAGTTTTTATCAGATCCGTTGCAGCCCCTTTTTTAGAGATTTGGGTATGGAGGAAAATAGAGAGGGTTGTGTGACTCACTTGGTGAGTTCCCTGGAACACCGGGGGACACATATTCATGTATAAAAGACGTACAAAAGTGCATTTTGCATGATAGGTCCCCTTTAAATTAACAAAACGTCTAGTCCAGCGAGGATCTAGACTGGTACAAGAAAACAATCCTTCCTACACACAGAGGCATTATTTTATTTACGTCTGTTGGAAAGAGATTGGATGCAATACCTCAAGGTGAAAGACATGAAATCAAACACAATTAAATGAATATATATTTTTCATGTGTTTACTTTAAAATAATGTTTGGTCATGTTATAGGATTACCTGTATGAAGACTCAGTTGTGAGTTCAGGTGAGAAGGATTCAGGAGCCTGGAACAAACAAAGTTAGTTATTTTAATATAAATCAAGTTAAGTTCTAGCTTCATGAAACCAAACCACAATTCCACAACATATTCAGACCAATTTGAAAAATGCAAATGAGTCTGGATCATCTGAGTTCATTGTCAATTTCAAACGGGTTATTAATGGGTTAACATGTCACAGCAGTACCAGCCAATCACAGCACAGTATTACCAGCCAATCACAGTAACAGCCAATCACAGCACATTGGGGCGGGATATTGTTTAGGTTTCTAGATAAATTGCGAGCGTTAGTGCATTTAACTTGACAGCCCTAATAATTATATTTCATTCAGTGGTGAAATAAATATACTTCACTCTGTACAACTGCTCCTCTCTCACCTTTCTGTCTGTCTTCACTTCCTGTTCCACATCGGAGTCACCTGATGGAGAGAGGTGGTGACAGAGAAAAATAATAATAAAACAATAATAATAATTCTTGTACTATAAATATATTTTAAGATCAGATTTAATGTACAATAGTTTGATTTCAGTACTCACAGGTCTTCTGGATCTTGGCTGTGATCGTCTCACCATATCTGATACTGCAGGGAGATGCATGACACAGAAATACTTCACCAACAATCAATTAAATATCTGGTAAATAAAGTCTCAGAGATGGAAGAATGCAATGACTACCTGGAAAATAAGACCAGGCAAAACAATGCGTGTATATTCAACATACCAGAGAAAAGTGAAGGAGAGAATATGTCAACTTTTCTGAAGAAACTATTCAACGAGGTGCTTAAAATACCGGGAGATTTTAACATCACCAGAGTGCACCGGGAGTACAGAGAAGTCAAGGATCGTGCCAGACAGACTATTGTTGTTTTCCTAAACTTTGAGACCAAGAAGCAAATACTACAGGCTGCATGGGGAAAGAAGGAAGTAACTTATAGCGGTATGCAAATCTTCTTTGATCATGACCTTTAAAGTAAGACAACAAAGAGCCTTGTACAGACCTATCAGAGACCAACTAATGGCCAAAAATATCAAATCGCACATCTTGGCCCCGGCAACATTGAACGTTTTCAGCGAAGATGGGACCACACAGACATATGGGAATCCTAAAGCTGCGGGGAAGGCTCTCGTAGAACGGGGTCTGGTAGTTGGTGTGCCCCCACCGCGTGACCAAGATACCCGGAGCATGGAACGGGACACCGGGCAGCGACAACGATGGGAAGTGGATAATAAACAACGGAGCAGTCGGAGCATTACTGAACTGGTACAGGAGGCAGAGAAGAACCTTGGCATATGTGAGGGAAAACAGTATGCAGATCACGGTTGAAACGGCTATTATGTTTCAGAACTGCGGTTAGTCTTTCTCGCAGGTCTGCCTACTTACGTTAATTAAGGATAACCGTATGAGCCTGGTTAGAGGCTTTATTTATGTTTTCCTTATTAGACAAGAAACCCTTTATGGCATGGAATGTTTGTTTTTGTTTTCTGCTTCATTTCTGGATTATTCTCTTTGTTTAAGCCCATCTTCTTCTTCTTCGATATATACTGTATATGTAGAAAGTACATTGAAAGGGGTTGTGACCGCAAAAATGCCAATTAACTCCATGGCAAATGAAATACAGGCATATTATATTGTTTTTGTGATTTATGTGTACGTCAGTAGGTGTTATATGTTTTTTAGGTTTACAGTTTGGGTCCTTATCAAGTATTTAAAAAAGGTTGACGAAGTTATATCACTCATTTTAGATGATACATGACATGTACTAGTACTACGATTGCAACTTATAACTGTAACGGCTTGGCTAATGTCTCTAAAAGAAATGAAGTTTTTACTTGGTTGAAAGATAAAAACAATATTACAATTATTTGTGTGCAGGAAACGCATTCTAATTTGGAAAACGAGTTGAAATGGAAATCAGAATGGGGTGGAGATATTTATTTCAGTCATGGCACTACTAATAGTAGGGGTGTTATGATTATGTTTAAAAAAGAAATTCAACACTTAGACCCCCTTTACACAAGAACGAAACGGGTTGTATCCGCATAGTTTCTCTTGCGTATAGCCCTTTCATTTACACGAGGCCTTAACTAAACGATAGAAACGGACCCCACAAACGATAACGGGTCCCGCCTCTCCCCACCTCTGCTGCTCACTGCTGTAGCATGGTCAGTAGCTACTGTCAGTAGCTACTGCTAGTGCTACTGCTACTGACCATGCTACAGATGTTAGTACAACATCTACAGCTCGACCATGCTACAGATGTTAGTGCAAAATCTACAGCTCCTCTACCACAATCATCAGCAACAAGTGGACATGAAAAATTACATGAACTACTACATGTTGCTAAATCCACCGCGGGGCATAAACAGAAGGGCAACCATGGCAACCATGCTCCGGGGTCTTCTTCGCTGCTTTTGGTGTATTTCGTGGCGGAAGTTACAGCGCCACTTACAGTCCCGGCATATGTACTACAGCGTGTCCAGCACTTTCGAGCGGTCTCGTGTGGAAGTACAGCGCCATTTACAGTCCCGGCATATGTACTACAGCGTTTTCAGCGGTCTCGTGTGAACAGACACGTTAAATGAAACGAATGCGTGTGAATGGAAGACTTTTTTGAAAATGCATACTGTGCATAAACGCAAACGTTCCCGTGTAAAGGCAGCCTTAGTTCATTCTGTACAAACTGATGAGGATGGAAGGTGGATTATGTTAGAGGTGACAGTGGATGACTTGCACGTAAATATCATTAATATCTATGGTGATGATAATCCAAACTTTTTTGAGGAGATCCATA
This sequence comes from Trematomus bernacchii, assembly GCF_902827165.1. Taxonomy (NCBI): domain Eukaryota; kingdom Metazoa; phylum Chordata; class Actinopteri; order Perciformes; family Nototheniidae; genus Trematomus; species Trematomus bernacchii. Next base: position 955,116 of record NW_022988159.1, read on the forward strand.
AAGTTATCTCCTCTCTAAAAAAAATATTATAGTTGGAGATTTCAATAGGGTGTTAAACATAAGTAAGGATCGTACAGGTACTCATTATTTTAATAATCACCCACAGGCCTTAAATGAAATCCAACGACTCAAGGCATCCTTAGATTTAGTGGATATTTGGAGACAAAGAAATCCAAATTCAAGCAGGTATACGTGGCGCAGGGGACAACAAGCTAGTCGCATTGACTACTTTCTTATCACCTTTTCCCTGGTTCACAAAGTATTAAAATGTAGTATTGGTGACCGATTAAGATCTGACCATGCCATCGTAACACTGCAAATTATTACAGCAGAATATCCCAGAGGGCGGGGGTATTGGAAATTCAACCTATCACTTTTAAATGATACGGATTTGATTGAAAAAACTAAAGAACTAATCAAAGATTTTTTTCAAATTAATAATAATTAATCGGACCCTCACAACGTCTGGGAAGCCTTTAAGTGTGTTTTTAGAGGACACACTGTTAAGATGGGGTCATGGAAACAAAAACAATATTTGATAAAGGAGAAGAGTCTAATAGAGGAGGTCAATGAATTGACTAAAACGTTGGATGAAAAGCAATCGTTATGCATAGAAACAACTTATTTGATAAAGAATAAACAACTAGAACTGGAACATTTATACTCTGAGCGAGTGAATGGTATAATTTATAGATCCCGTGCCACATGGATGGAAAAAGGGGAAAAGTGCACGGCTCATTTTTTAAGACTCAACCAAAGAAATTCTTCCAAAAAAACCATTATGAGCCTGTATACTCCAAATGGTATTCTACTTACATCTCCACAGGAAATATTAGCTGAAGAGGTGGATTATTTTAAAACCTTATATGCTCTGGCTCCAGAGTCTCCTGTAGGATCCAATATTGAGTTATTTTTTCAAAAGAATTATGATCAGATACTGTCAGTAGATCAGCAACTGATGTCGCGTTTCCACTACACGGCCTCGCTCGGCCCCGCTCGGTATGGCTGGGCCTCGTTAGGACTGGCTCACTTTATGGCGCATTTCCATTACAGTTTAGGAACTGGGGCAGTATCTATAGTAACGCAGTGTAGGCGGAGCCGTGACGTGATCTTCAATGAGGACCCCAGAAAAACAACACAGCCGTTAGCTGTTAGCACTCAGAGCTCACAGCTCCTCATATATGTTCAGAAACTAGACAAAAGTTAAACAAGTACAAACCACAGACTGCCTGTGTCATGGTGAATACAGTCGCTGCTTTATTTATGTCTGTATAGGCCGTTGTTGTGAGTGTGGACGGTCGGGGCATATACTGCGTTAGCTTAGCCAATCTCCATTTAGAAAACAAGCATTTTAAAAGGTTTTTCCCCTGCCGTCTGTCTGCAGACTTGACAAAGCATTAATTCATGGTTTTTACTAACCGGTATCAGTATGTTGTTACTTCGGCATCATTTTGAAACGTGTATTACAATTAAATCACGGTCAAATATGTCCATCTTGTTGTAGTTGTTGCCCCCTTGCCAGCGACGCTCTCTCTAGTTTAGCATACTCAGCCCGACTCAGCCTCGTTGCCTCTGGCCCCACGATTTTATGAGGCCAGAAAAACTGTGAATTAGGACCCGCCGGCCGGTACTAGGCCAAGTGGAAACGCAACCAAAGACGGGCCGCTGACGTCACAGCCCTCTTAAACCGGGCTGCGGGCTGTAGTGGAAACGCGCCATAAGTTGTGAAGGAAACATTTTAGAAGAAGAGTTACTGGATGCTATTAATTCCTTCGCTCCTGGTAAATCACCAGGGATTGACGGTATGCCTGTTGAAGTTTATAAAACCTTCTACACAAACATTAAAAAACCTCTATTGGCATCCTTTAACTACTCCTTTACACAAGGAATATGATCAGATACACAGAAAGAAGGCATCATCACATTGTTACTGAAGCAAGACCCAGAGGGGCATTACAAGAATCCTGTTCATATGAAGCATTGGAGACCACTGACACTACTTTGTTGCGATACCCGCATTCTGTCCAAATGTATTGCACGGAGAATCAAAATAGTAATTGGGAATATAATAAAACTTGATCAAACAGGTTTTATAAAAGGGCGTTATATCTCTCACAGGCTCCGCCCTCTACTGGACTCTATGGGTACTACCTTATCCCGCGTGCATTCTCCCACTGAGACTTCTATAGACGTAGCCGGCCGAGGGCGGGCCTACCTGAATGCGCGTGCATCACACCGTATAAAAGGAGGCCTCGCCTCCTGACTATCATCCTTTTTCTCTTCAGCAGCGGAAGTGATTCCACGAGCTTCGAGACGATTGAGAAAAGGAGAGTAAAGTGTAGGACCTACCCGAAATGCCCGAATCTAATTACCCTTCTGCTTCACGTCCTTGGGGCCTGACCACGTGGTGGGTAATATGGGCCCGACGCTGACATACCCAGACTGCCTGATGATCCCGCGGCTCACACAAGAGCATCGTGGGCAGCACTTCCTGGCGAGGGCTACCCCGCAGGAGGAGTCGGTGGATCTGGAGCTCGACGTCGTGGACGTAGGCGATTCGGGGAGCGAGGTGACGTCTCCCGGTTCTTCCGATGGGGGACGAGGAGGACGCTTCGCTGACCGGAGGTCCAACTCTCAGGTCTGCGCGGATCGATTTCCCGGCGGTGATGACTCTGGCGGCGGAGCGTGAAGGCTTACCGCTCCCCCCACCGCTGCTACCGAGGCCTGTAAACCTCCTGAGATTTACGGCCCGGTGCGTCCGGCGCAGCCGACCTTCGTTTCGCCCCAGCTGCCAGAGGTATGGCGGTGTGTGGAGGCGACATGGCAGCAGCCATTTAAAACGAAGGCCCCGATAGCCGCCATGGCGGGTATTGTTAAGGTGGTGGATCGCTCGGACACGACATGTCCAGGTGTGCCCCCCCCCCTCGATGAGAGGCTGGCGGCCCATCTGCTTCCGCGGCTGGTTGGGCGGAGGGTAAACGTCCTCTGCCCCCGCTGCCCCGGGACCGAGACACCTGGAATATCTGGATAAGTTGTTCAAGCTCGGTACGCAGATGGCGGCTGCGGCCGATAATCTTGGCGTGTTGGCGTCTTCCTGATCACCCCTCAGGCAGACGGCCCCGCCCTCCCGTCTCAGGACGAGAGCGATTATTCGGACCACGCTGTTAGTCAGATGAGTAATCTGATTTATGGCGTGGCCACCGCAGCAGGGCGGATGATTTCCCTGGCCACAGTGGCGTCTCGTCACGTGTGGCCAGGGCTCACGGCCCTATCTAAGAAGGATCGAGAAGATCTCCTCGGAGCCCCCGTGTCCACGGAGGGGCTCTTTGGGTCGGTCTCCTCGGTCACCCAGCGCTTCAGCCGCCTAGAGGAGGAGAGAGTCCAGCTTAGCCGCATGCTATCGCTGGCTCCTCCTCAGGCCCCGCTACGCGCCCCCCTCGCGGATGCAGGGGAGGGAGCGTAGTGCGACAGTGAAGCGGAGGGAGAGGCGCCGGCACGGGGGTCCCGTAGCTGCGGCGCCCTCCACTCTACGGCCCACCCCGTGGCACCGGCATACCGGCAATCACGGGGAGGGGCTGCCCGACAGAGGCGTTAGGAGTTATCTGCCTATTTAATGCCCAGATCCCTGTCAAAACTTTTTAAATAAAGATGGTGTTGATCTGTATCCAAGTCTGAGTGTCCTTTGTTTCCACAATACACTTGCACATGTTGATGACTGTACAAATTCCCCACTCGCCGCCCCAGCTATAGCTCCCGTTAGGGAGGAGGCTAGTGGGAGTGCGCAGATGAGAGTGATAAACCGCAGGCAGCACTGTTATAGTGCGGTGCGGGCACAGGGACATTATGGCCGATGTTTTTCTGTTAGAAAACATTCTATGCCTGAAGCTAAGACTCCAAATAATACTGTTTACTATAGTGATAGGGGCTGCATTATAGCAACGCCCGCACTTGTAAAGAGGCCCCCGAGAGCGGGCCGCGGTGCGTTCATGGACAGAAGAAGCTCCGATTAATGCCTCTTTCTCTCTAAGAGGAAACTGCATTATAGAAAAACGGCCCTTTCTGTGTCAGCCCACCATGGGTCAAACTTCCTTTTATGGAGGGTTTGACGGCGGAGTGGGCCACCAGAGAGTACCACAGCTTCATAGCTGCGGCTTCGCAGCTGATTGCACATCCCCTAACACAATGTTATGGGGAATGGAAACTCAGCTGTGTACTGACAAGGTGGATGGACAGGACGCTGAAACAGGGCTATTCACTCCAGTTTGCAGCATCCCACCTCCTTTTATGGGCATGCGAGAGGTAAATCTGTCTTCCCAGGAGGAGATGGGTTTCCTCTCAGCAGAGATTCAGGCTCTGGTGCAGAAACAGGCTGTGTCTGTTGTGCATCCTCAGCACAGAGAGAAGGGTCTTTATTCCATGTATTTCCTGGTTCTCAAGAAAACAGGGGAATTCAGACCTATTCTAGATCTCCGGGGCCTGAATCGTCATATTTCCAGCAGGAAATTCCACATGTTAACTGTGAAACAGTTACTGGGGCTTGTGCAGCCAGGCGATTGGTTCACCACCATCGACCTGAAAGACGCGTACTTTCATGTGGAAATTGTTCCAGAGCACAGAAAGTATCTGCGTTTTGCCTTCCAGGGAATAGCCTACGAATACAACAGGCTGCCGTTCGGTTATTCCCTATCCCCACGCACATTCAGCAAATGTGTGGCCACAGCGCCTCAACCGCTGCGCGCACACGGCATGAGAGTCTTCTTTTACATAGACGACCTCATAGTCATGGCTGGGTCCCGGGAACAGGCAATGTTTTGCACAGCACAGTTGATCACACACCTAACCAAATTAGGTTTTGCGATCGATGGGAAAGAAAGAGCACCCCCATACCTCGCCAACAGGCGTTGTATTTGGGTGTGGTGCTCGATGCAGACGCGCTGCGTGCCACCCTGTCAGAGAGCAGACGTGCGCCCCTTCTCAGGGCGGTGCACAGGCTGCGACAGGGGGCAACAGTGACAGCTTTAACTGTCATGCAGACTCTGGGTCTCATGGCGGCTGCTCACATGGTGGTCCCGCCGGTTACTACATATGCGCCGCCTGCAGAGGTGGTTCCCCAGCCTGCGTTTGGAGGTACAAACGACGGCAGGTGACCATCCCTCCCTCCCTCAGTGGGCGCAACCTCCGGTTTTGGGGGTCTCCGGACCACCTCCGGAGGGGGTCTCCACTGGGACGGGTGACCTCCTACATCACAGTGTTCACGGACGCGTCCGGAACAGGATGGGGAGGGACCTGCCTGAAGAGAGCTATAGGTGGGCGCTGGGCTCTGACAGAGTTTCGACACAGCAACCTCCTAGAGCTACGGGCAGTAGTGTTAGTCCTCCGGCATTTCATGCCCCTAATTCAGGGGAGACATGTAATGGTCAGGAGCGACAACAGCACCACAGTGGCTTATATCAACAGGCAGGGCGGAGTCCGCTCCGCCTCCTTGTTGACCACAGCGGAGGAGCTGTGGTGATGGGCCTCAGAGGTGGTGTTATCTCTGAGAGCCCTCCATGTCCCAGGACTGGAGAACAGAGGGGCCGACCTCAGGTCGAGGGGCGGCCCCCTGCCAGGCGAGTGCTTCACCCGGAGGTGGTGAAGCAGGTCTGGGCCCAGTTCGGGAGAGCAGAAGTGGACCTGTTCGCCAGCCGGCGCAACAGCCACTGTGCCCTGTGGTTCTCCATGGCCCTGAGCGACGACCCGCCCTTGGGGGTGGATGCATTTGCACACGAGCCATGGCCAAGGAAGCTGCTATACGCCTTTCCACCGCTGCGTCTCATTCTCCCTCTCCTGGGGAGAGTGAAGCGAGAACGTCTGGCAGTCATTCTGGAAGCACCGAATCGCGTCGGGGCTCCGTGGTACTAAATGACACAGATGGGCCAGCCCTGGGCGATCCCCCAGTTCTGGGGGGCGATGTCTCAAGGGGCAGGTGCAATCGGGGCGTTACCCACTCTGGGCCGTCCTCTTCAGGCTTGGCTCCTGAGAGGGACAGGCTGAGACAGGGTGGATTGTCTGACAGCGTTATTCAGTCTATCCAGGCAGCTAGAGCAGAATCCACCACAGCCTGTTACAGGCCAAAGTGGCTGAGATTCCAGCATTGGTGTGAGGAGCGGGGAATAGAGCCCCTATCTTGTGAGTTGGGCTCTATTTTATCCTTCTTACACTTACTGGTGGACAGAGGGCTGGCGCATTCCACGGTGAAAGTGTATGCAGCAGCCATCTCGTCCTGTCATGAGGGATTTTGGTGGCAGGTCAGCCTTTAATCAACCACTGATGTCGCGGTTTTTACAGGGGGTTAGGAGACTGCGCCCTGTAGTGCACGTCTCCACCCCACAGTGGGACCTGCCCCTAGTGCTCGAGGCTCTGGCCTCGGGACCATTGAGCCTCTGGAGCTCTCCCCTCTGAAAGCATTGTCGTGGAAAACAGCTTTGCTTCTTGCCTTAACGTCAGCCAAAAGAGTGTCCAAGTTAACTGCTCTGTCGGTGCACCCGAGTTGTTTACTAGTTTGGGGTGGCCGGAGCGGCGCGACACTTAGACCGAACCCCTCCTTTGTGCCTAAAGACCTAAGGAGTGCGTTCAGGTCGAGGGCTCTTCAGTTAGGGGGTTTTAGTCTCCCCCCCATGGGGGGCCAGGGAGGCTAAACTGCACCTCCTCTGCCCGGTGCGTGCGCTAGCATGTTATGTGGAGCACACGGCTGCCCTTAGACGCACCGAACAGCTGTTCGTGTGCTTCGGGGGCGGGGTGATCGGGAAAGCTCTGTCCAAGAAACGCCTGGCAGGCTGGCTCTGCGAGTGCATTGCACATGCCTACGGACAGGCAGGGAGAGCCTGCCCCACGGGGATTCGTGCGCACTCCACACGGGCTGTAGCTGTGTCAACAGCCTTATTCAACAGTGTGGAGGATTTATGCACAGCGGCGTCTTGGTCGACGCCAGGCCCCTTTATAAGGTTTTATCGCTCGGACATGACTGGCTCTTTCTCCTCGTCTGTGCTTGCTGGGGCAACACAGGATTTGTAGGGGGGGAGGGGGGGGGGGGGGGTTGTGGGTCAGTTGGCATCTGACCCCCTCCCCGGACGTGATGCGCCTTCACCTTTCCTGGGCCCTCTGAGGGTCCCGGGATAGGCAAGGGGCGCGCTGGCCCGTTACGGGCGGAGGAGAGGCAGGAGGGGGATAGCCCCCCCACATTTTTTGTCCTCTCACACTCTGCACGGGGTCAGTGCTTGAGTGTGAGGCATGGGCGCTGGCGCTCTCCCTGTTATCCTTAGGGATTCAGGAAGGCAGGTGCGTAGCAAGCCCATACAGGGCCGAGGGGGCTCTCCCCACCCGTCTATGGGCGGGGGGGGGGGGGTCCCCCGGCACTGTTTTTTGAGCACACTTTCTGCGAGGTAAGCGCAGCAGGGTGTGCTCTGTCAGCCGCAGCCCAGATTTCTCCTCGGTCACAACCGGGTTAAGGGAGAGTGTGGGGCAGCAGCTGCTGACCAGAAAAGCCGGTCAGGGGCAGTAGGGTGGAATGGTGTTGGACAACAGTGCGCGTATACATCAGGGCTCCACCCACTGTACCCATAGAGTCCAGTAGAGGGCGGAGCCTGTGAGAGATATAACGGGGGGTTACATATTGTAACCCTAGTTATATAAACACAGGCGGAGCCCTCTACTCAGGGCACTGTCTGTTCTATTCCGCTCGCTGAAGAGAGGTATAGGATGATAGTCAGGAGGCGAGGCCTCCTTTTATACGGTGTGATGCGCGTGCATTCAGGTAGGCCCGCCCTGGGCCGGCTACGTCTATAGAAGTCTCAGTGGGAGAATGCACGCGGGATAAGGTAGTACCCATAGAGTCCAGTAGAGGGCTCCGCCTGTGTTTATATAACTGGGGTTACAATACGTAACCCCCCGTTTTATTGGAGATAATATTCGCCATCTGCTTGATATGATAGATAATCATGAAGAGGATGGAAAACCAGGGCTTTTATTTATAGCTGACTTTGAAAAAGCCTTTGATACATTAAAATGGGATTTCATTCAAAAACCCCTCCAATTCTTTAATTTTGGGGAAACCATTATACAGTGGGTGAAGGTTTTATATAACCAACCTACCAGTCAAATAGTTAATGGATATTTATCAAAAAGCTTCAGCCTGTCCAGAGGCGTACGTCAAGGGTGTCCACTGTCTCCATATCTGTTTCTATTATGCATTGAAATTCTTGCTCTCAGAATTAGAAACAATTCATGTATAACAGGCTTAAGATCAAATGGTATTGAAACAAAAGTAACATTATCTGCAGATGATGCAACTTTCTTTCTACAGCCTGAAAAAACTGCATTAGATGCCCTCATAGTTGATTTAAATAACTGTTCAAAATTAGCTGGGCTAAGGCCTAACTTTGATAAATGCTGTATTATGAGAATAGGAACATTAAGAGGCACAGATTCCGAGCTACAATGCTCAGCTCCAGTCTAATGGTGTAATGCAGAAAACTGAGAAAATAATTCAACCTTGGAAAGGGAAAGCTCTCTCATTACAGGGAAAGATTACATGAATTAATGCTCTTGTGATTCCACAGTTTGTTTATCTCTTAATTTCACTTCCCTCCCCAGAGGCGTCTTTTTTTAAAAGCTTTGAACAACGAATGTTTAAGTTCATCTGGAATAATAAGCCTGACAAGATAAAAAGGCAATACATATATAATACACTTGAAAATGGTGGACTAAACTTAAAAAATGTGGCAGCAATGAATTCATCCTTAAAAGCATCTTGGATGAATAAGATGTATCATAATAGCCTTTGGAGAACAAGTCAGAACTTATTTTCAGGGCACTTATTTTTTGACTGGAAACTGTTTCCCTTTTTCTAATTAAAGTCTCACCACTGTGAATGGTTATTCAAAGAAAGATTAGTTGAAATCTCACCATTTGTTAAAGATGCATTGAAGGCTTGGTTGAGTTTCCAGTATTCCCCCCCAGATACACCAGAAGAAATCCAAAATCAATTAATATGGTTGAACTCAGAAGTTTTAATAGATGGAAAACCACTATTATGGGAAAGTCTCCTGAGAAAAGGAATTATTTGTATGAATGATCTACTAGATAGCTCAGGTAATTACATTTCATATCAGTGTTTTTGCTGTATGGTCAGATATGTGATTTCCTTCACTTTAACCAGCTGCTTTCAGCTATTCCAACTAACTGGAAACGTACATTAAAAAAAGATGGAAACCGACAACAGGTCTGCACACCTCATACAAGAAGTCAGAAATGGCTATCAAAAAGGAAAATAAATAAAATAATTTATAATCACTGTTTACAGAGCAAGGGGCTTACTGCTTTTCCTCATGCGGTCTGTTCTTTCTGGGAAGAGGAATTTAATATTCTGATACCCTGGAAACAATGTTTTAGAACCATATACAAAACAACAATTGATTCCTATTCAAGAATCTTCCAACTGAAGATCTTTTACAAGATTATCGCTACAAAAAAAACAACTCAACACTTTTAATATCGAACCGTCACCACTTTGTAGATTCTGTGAGGAGGAAGAGGAAGACCAGATGCATTTATTTTTGTATTGTCCATACGTTGCAAGACTGTGGACTGAGATTCAAAACTGGCTTAAGACACTTTATATTGATTTTGCATTTACTCCCTTTGGTCTTTTGTTTGGGCTTTTGGACGAGGACAATACACAGTTGATGAAAACAATTATTCTTCTGGCAAAAATACTTATTTTTAAAGCTCAATCAAGGAAAAATCTGAATTTAAGGTGTGTGAAAAGTAGATTAAAAACACCATTGATTTTGGAAAGGATGATTGGCACAAAGAATCAAAGGGTGGCTCAACACACCATGACATGGGAAACAATCAGCTCTAGTGAAGAGTGGGATCAAAAGGAATAATACATGCTTTTGATGATATTGGACTGTCAACTATTTTTTGTTTTGTTTATGAAATGTTGAAGTGACCAACTGACTGTATTTTATTTGTTTCTGTCTGAGATAAGAATGTCTCATTTTGTTATTGTAATGTCCATGTTTTGTGTCTGTAGCCTGTACAATGAATAAAAAACAAACAAAAACAAAACACTACGACTGACTGCCACAGCTCTCAGCTGCATCACAGGAAGTAACTGCTCATTAGGCTAGAAACTAAAAACATGACAGGAAACAAAACAGAAAACCTTTTCCACTCTTCTGTAAAATCCTATATGTCTGTTAGAAAGTTGCTAACTAACTAAATGTGGATTTGCATTTTCAGCTTACGATATATAGTTTATGGAAGAATGAAAGAGCCTGCAGTCAGTGGGTAACATCACTGATCTGTTGTGATTCCCCAGAGAGAGAAACACCTCCCTGTGTTTAATACAATACTGCTGAACCAGCAGAGACCCCTTACTGACCTGAGGGTCTCCAGTCTGCAGTCTGGACTCTTCAGAAGATCTCTCAGCAGCTTCACATCTGAATCCTGCAGCTCGTTGTCACTCAGGTCCAGATCTCTCAGATGGATGTTGGACTTCAGAGCTGAGGCCAGAGCAGAACAGCTGATCTCTGACAACCTGCAGCTCATCAGTCTGAATAAAGAACACATGATGAGGATACAAATCTGTTTATGATCCAATCAGATGTTCAGGTTTATTAAGTGTAGCTCAACATTCCTGTCTCCTAATCAATGAGCTTTTCCCTGAATTACAGTGACTGTCTTTCTGTTATTGTGGATCATCATAATATCAGCCTACTGTTTATTATCTGTGAAAACATTTAAATCAATGGGAAGCAAGAAAAACATGTATGCTTCAGAGATCAATGTAAAACTAATATTAGTTCAGATGAACTTCTTTATTCAGATGTGACCATTTACTAAAGACAACATACATTTACTTTAACAACTAACAGTGGATATCTAACATATATATTTGAAGAAACAGTCAACTTTTATGACTGCAGACTAAATGTAGTACAAGAAAAATAAGAATATGAACAAAGCGACTGTGGCAGTGGGGTGTGGTTAGAGCGCCGGCTGCTGGAGGGATGGGGGTGGCTCCAGACAGCTGGACAAGGATCAGGTAACCAGGTGAACAGTAAAGCATGTCAGTAACCTGGTTCTTGTCTCTTGGTCTGGGTCCTGGGGGCAGAATGACTTGCCCCAAGAAAGCCTGTCACTGGCAGCAGTGTTCTGTCTGTTTCCTAAAGTATTGATGTATTGTTTGCAAGCTGTGGCCAGTCAATAAAGCTTTCTTTTAAGCAAGCCTTCCTCTCCTTCTGTCCTTTTTAACTGGGTGAGCAGGAAAACCCTCACAACGACATATACAAATGTATGGTTGTTCAAGCATTAGGTTCAACTGTTAATGAAACACATGAGATCTCCAGCAGTAACAGAGAGTCAGTGAACTGACCTGAGAGTCTCCAGTCTGCAGTCTGGACTCTCCAGAAGATCTCTCAGCAGCTCCACTCCTGAATCGTTCAGAGCGTTCTGACTCAGGTCCAGATCTCTCAGATGGATGTTGGTCTTCAGAGCTGAGGCCAGAGCAGAACAGCTGATCTCTGACAAACTGCAGCTCCTCAGTCTGAATAAAGAACACATGATGTAACTTTAGAAAACAATGTTCCTGTTTGAAATAATTCAAGGTTTAATAATCTGCTCAGAGCTGAAGAAGGTTAGAAAGTGGAAACTCCAAACAGGTTAAAAAACTGTAAGATACAGAAAGAGGAAAAGAGCTCTCATTAATATTAAAGACAACGTGCTTCTACTTCAATAAAACGAGGAGACTTCACATCTGAAGCTCTGCTCCATCTACACTAACTCATGATGTGCAGCCAGACAAATACAAACCACAGAAACTGATTCAACTCAAGATCACAACGTTTACAAAGATCACAATTCAGGATGAATTTTAAATGTGAAGAAAAACATCCAGAATATGTATTTTAGGAACAGTGGAGTCATCAAATCACAGCATCTTCAGAGTAAACTATTCAGTCAGTATGAGCATCAGTGGTGACTGGTCATTAGGGGCAGGTGGGGCACAGCCCCACCTAGTGTCAGCAGAAAGTATTACACAATGATTACAAAAAATGCAAAGAGATGCAAAAAAAGAAATTAAAAAAAATATAAAATATATTTTAAGGTCATGTTTAATCATCTGATTCGTCTGTACATTGCTGTTTTAGTATGTGTTCTTCTAATTAGTGTCTACAGTGCCGTTTTGAGCCATGTGGGACAAAACCTGATCATGCCCCCCACCCCACTGTCAAAGTGAACGGTGACTGTAAAAACTACACTGCGCATGCTCCGAGTATTTTTCAATGTAATGTGTGTGGCAAAAAAAAAAAGACCATAGGGGCACAGAGCTGCCATCCCCACCATAAGTCATCTCACATCATTCAGAGCTGATTGGCTGTAAGTACGTGTGCCGCGAAAAGTGTGGTGCTTGAAGAGGAGACGAGAGAGCTGCAGTGACGCGTCCTAAAACCAGGAAGTAAGCTGCAAAAAAGCAATGAGGTTTCTCCATAGGATTTTAGAAAATAGCTCGAAATAAGATCTGTGGGAAACGTACCTGTTAGATAAATGCACGTTTTGTTCAGCCGGATAACATCCACATGTCTACCCTACTTTTATCATTTTTTTATCATAAATCTATCGATTAGATTTATGATAGACTTTTGAAACTACAAGAAGATAAGGAGGACTTTTACAAAAAAGTTATAGACATTTTTGTCCAGAAGGATAGACAAATGGACTTCATCTTCAAGTCAAGGTAAGACCGCAATTTTTTGAAAATGGGATCTTACACAATTCAATATTTAAATGATAAAATTACATTTTTTGGGTATCCTTTTGTTGAACTGTCTGTTTAAAATTAATCGAAGCATCAGACAAAAAAAGCTTTTGAAAATAATATTATATTTTGGTTTAGGTCAAAATATAATATTTGTAAACCTGAAGAGTCAGTGCCAGTGCCTCACCAGCCATGAACCTCACTGCACGTCACTGCAGAAGCCTATATATAGACATCTACGTTTTTTGTGCCCCACCACTTTTGTACATATAAAAACGCCACTGATGAGCATCATGTAGCTTCAGGAACATGTTGGAAACAGCAACAACTGAACATACTTGTTAGTGTTGGATAGTTTTAATAGAATTATTTTATTATATTTGATATCATTTGTTAAAATCATGATGGAGAATACAAGATGAATTTCAGCTGTTTAAAAGGTTCAGAGTGAATTCTGCAGTGATGGTTTTTGTTGTTATATTTAAATGTAAAGATCAACATTGCATTATGCAACTCTAGCATTAAGATGCTCAGTGAGGATCAGAGTGAGATCAGCCTGATGTCTGCAGCTCAGAGTCAACACAACTCTCACAGATTCATCTCAGCACACAAGTTAAAGATGGAGAACTGACCTGAGAGCCTCCAGTCTGCAGTCTGGACTCTCCAGAAGATCTCTCAGCAGCTCCACTCCTGAATCCTGCAGAGCGTTCTGACTCAGGTCCAGATCTCTCAGATGGATGTTGGTCTTCAGAGCTGAGGCCAGAGCAGAACAGCTGATCTCTGACAAACTGCAGCTCCTCAGTCTGAATAAAGAACACATGATGTAACTTTAGAAAACAATGTTTCTGTTTGAAATAATTCAAGGTTTAATAATCTGCTCAGAGCTGAAGAAGGTTAGAAAGTGGAAGCTCCAAACAGGTTAAAAAACTGTAAGATACAGAAAGAGGAAAAGAGCTCTCATTAATATTAAAGACAAGGTGCTTCTACTTCAATAAAACGAGGAGACTTCACATCTGAAGCTCTGCTCCATCTACACTAACTCATGATGTGCAGCCAGACAAATACAAACCACAGAAACTGATTCAACTCAAGATCACAACGTTTACAAAGATCACAATTGAGGATGAATTTTAAATGTGAAGAAAAACATCCAGAATATGTATTTTAGGAACAGTGGAGTCATCAAATCACAGCATCTTCAGAGTAAACTATTCAGTCAGTATGAGCATCAGTGGCGACTGGTCATTAGGGGCAGGTGGGGCACAGCCCCACCTAGTGTCAGCAGAAAGTATAACACAAGGATTACAAAAAATGCAAAGAGATGCAAAAAAAGAAATTAAAAAAAATATAAAATATATTTTAAGGTCATGTTTAATCATCTGATTCGTCTGTACATTGCTGTTTTAGTCTGTGTTCTTCTAATTAGTGTCTACAGTGCCGTTTTGAGCCATGTGGGACAAAACCTGATCATGCCCCACCCTCTCACTGTCAAAGTGAACGGTGACTGTAAAAACTACACTGCACATGCTCCGAATATTTTTCAATGTAATGTGTGTGGCAAAAAAAAAAAGACCATAGGAGCACAGAGCTGCCATCCCCACCATACGTCATCTCACATCATTCAGAGCTGATTGGCTGTAAGTACGTGTGCCGCGAAAAGTGTGGTGCTTGAAGAGGAGACGAGAGAGCTGCAGTGACGCATCCTAAAACCAGGAAGTAAGCTGCAAAAAAGCAATGAGGTTTCTCCATAGGATTTTAGAAAATAGCTCGAAATAAGATCTGTGGGAAACGTACCTGTTAGATAAATGCACGTTTTGTTCAGCCGGATAACATCCACATGTCTACCCTACTTTTATAATTTTTTTATCATAAATCTATCGATTAGATTTATGATAGACTTTTGAAACTACAAGAAGATAAGGAGGACTTTTACAAAAAAGTTATAGACATTTTTGTCCAGAAGGATAGACAAATGGACTTCATCTTCAAGTCAAGGTAAGACCGCAATTTTTTGAAAATGGGATCTTACACAATTCAATATTTAAATGATAAAATTACATTTTTTGGGTATCCTTTTGTTGAACTGTCTGTTTAAAATTAATCGAAGCATCAGACAAAAAAAGCTTTTGAAAATAATATTATATTTTGGTTTAGGTCAAAATATAATATTTGTAAACCTGAAGAGTCAGTGCCAGTGCCTCACCAGCCATGAACCTCACTGCACATCACTGCAGAAGCCTATATATAGACATCTACGTTTTTTGTGCCCCACCACTTTTGTACATATAAAAACGCCACTGATGAGCATCATGTAGCTTCAGGAACATGTTGGAAACAGCAACAACTGAACATACTTGTTAGCGTTGGATAGTTTTAATATAATTATTTTATTATATTTTATATAATTTGTTAAAATCATGATGGAGAATACAAGATGAATTTCAGCTGTTTAAAAGGTTCAGAGTGAATTCTGCAGTGAAGGGTTTTTGTTGTTATATTTAAATGGAAAGATCAACATTGCATTATGCAACTCTAGCATTAAGATGCTCAGTGAGGATCAGAGTGATATCAGCCTGATGTCTGCAGCTCAGAGTCAACACAACTCTCACAGATTCATCTCAGCACACAAGTTACAGATGGAGAACTGACCTGAGAGTCTCCAGTCTGCAGTCTGGACTCTCCAGAAGATCTCTCAGCAGCTCCACTCCTGAATCCTGCAGATCGTTGCCACTCAGGTCCAGAACTCTCAGATGGATGTTGGACTTCAGAGCTGAGGCCAGAGCAGAACAGCTGATCTCTGACAAACTGCAGTCCTCCAGTCTGAATAAAGAACACATGATGTAACTTTAGAAAACAATGTTCCTGTTTGAAATAACTCAAGGTTTAATAATCTGCTCAGAGCTGAAGAAGGTTAGAAAGTGGAGACTCCAAACAGGTTAAAAACTGTAAGATACAGAAAGAGGGAAAGAGCTCTCATTAATATGAAAGACAACGTGCTTCTACTTCAATAAAACGAGGAGACTTCACATCTGAAGCTCTGCTCCATCTACACTAACTCATGATGTGCAGCCAGACAAATACAAACCACAGAAACTGATTCAACTCAAGATCACAACGTTTACAAAGATCACAATTCAGGATGAATTTTAAATGTGAAGAAAAACATCCAGAATATGTATTTTAGGAACAGTGGAGTCATCAAATCACAGCTTCTTCAGAGTAAACTATTCAGTCAGTATGAGCATCATGTAGCTTCAGGAACATGTTGGAAACAGCAACAACTGAACATACTTGTTAGCGTTGGATAGTTTTAATATAATTATTTTATTATATTTTATATAATTTGTTAAAATCATGATGGAGAATACAAGATGAATTTCAGCTGTTTAAAAGGTTCAGAGTGAATTCTGCAGTGAAGGGTTTTTGTTGTTATATTTAAATGGAAAGATCAACATTGCATTATGCAACTCTAGCATTAAGATGCTCAGTGAGGATCAGAGTGAGATCAGCCTGATGTCTGCAGCTCAGAGTCAATACAACTCTCACAGATTCATCTTAGCACACAAGTTACAGATGGAGAACTGACCTGAGAGTCTCCAGTCTGCAGTCTGGACTCTCCAGAAGATCTCTCAGCAGCTCCACTCCTGAATCCTGCAGAGCGTTGAGACTCAGGTTCAGATATCTCAGATGGATGTTGGACTTGAGAGCTGAGGCCAGAGCAGAACAGCTGATCTCTGACAACCTGCAGCCCTCCAGTCTGAATAAAGAAAACATGATGAGGATGAAAATCTGTTTATAATCCAGTCAGATGTTCAGGTTTATTAAGTGTAGCTCAACATTCCTGTCTCCTAATCAATGAGCTTTTCCCTGAATTACAGTGACTGTCATTCTGTTATTGTGGATCATCATAATATCAGCCTTCTGTTTATTATCTGTGAAAACATTGAAATCAATGGGAAGCAAGAAAAACATGTATGCATCAATGAAAAACTAATATTAGTTCAGATGAACTTCTTTATTCAGATGTGACCATTTACTTAAGACAACATACATTTACTTTAACAACTAACAGTGGATATCTAACATATATATTTGAAGAAACAGTCAACTTTTATGACTGCAGACTAAATGTAGTACAAGAAAAATAAGAATATGAACAAAAGGACTGTGGCAGTGGGGTGTGGTTAGAGCGCCGGCTGCTGGAGGGATGGGGGTGGCTCCAGACAGCTGGACAAGGATCAGGTAACCAGGTGAACAGTAAAGCATGTCAGTGACCTGGTTCTTTTCTCTTGGTCTGGGTCCTGGGGGCAGAATGACTTGCCCCAAGAAAGCCTGTCACTGGCAGCAGTGTTCTGTCTGTTTCCTAAAGTATTGATGTATTGTTTGCAAGCTGTGGCCAGTCAATAAAGCTTTCTTTTAAGCAAGCCTTCCTCTCCTTCTGTCCTTTTTAACTGGGTGAGCAGGAAAACCCTCACAACGACATATATCTCTCAGATGGATGTTGGACTTCAGAGCTGAGATCAGAGCAGCCCAGCTGATCTCTGACAAACTGCAGCCCTCCAGTCTGAATAAAGAAAACATGATGTAACTTTAGAAAACAATGTTCCTGTTTGAAATAACTCAATGTTTTAATAATCTGATCAGAGCTGAACAATGTTTTAAGGTCAGCAATGATGTAGAAACAAATCCCTGATAATCTGGAACTCTCTGCAGCAGTTTCTCTCATCAGATGTTTAACAACTCCTTCATCTCCCTCACAGCTCATCAGTACTGACAGCATCTCCACTGACTCATGGAGCACAGAGTGAGTCTGTGGAAGCTCAAACACTCTCCGTCACACATTCACCTTCTCTGATCTTTGTTATTCTTAAAGTTTGGATTCCATTTCCATTTGGAAATACAGAAAAAAATAAAAGCATTAAAATGTCTTCAGTCAAATTCTGAAAATCATAAATACAAACAGATCTGTATGAACTGCAGTCAGTGAACTGACCTGAGAGCCTCCAGTCTGCAGTTTGGACTCTTTAGTCCAGAACTCAGCAGCTCCACTCCTGCATCATGCAGATCGTTGTGACTCAGGTCCAGCTCTCTCAGATGAGAGGGGTCAGACTTCAGAGCTGAGGCCACGACTTCACATTCAATCTCTGAGAGTCCACAGTTAGAAAGTCTATAATGACACATATATCACAACTTGTGTTAGTATAAAAACAGAGGAAACATTTAATTAACTTACTGAATTTGAAATGGAACAACCTTTAACATATTATGTCGATTGAATTTAATAATAGAGTTTTCTTTATTCATTGTCAGCCTGTCAGCCATTATTTTAAACTCTTAAGCATTGTGGTAAAAACAGATCTGATTTCATGTTTAAGAAACTGCAATGATATATTAATAACTGCTTTCACCGATAACTGTAAATACTGCTGTATGTTGTGATCACATGCTGCTCTGATAACACCTCTAAAGTCCTTCATGTGTTTGACATGTCGCCTCCATCACTCAAAATAATGTGAAGAAAATAAATAAATGTTAAAATGTCACAATATATAAATAGAATAACTGGATCATTTAATTTTGCTCTCAAAGTATTTAACATGAAACATTTTATTGTGTTTATTTGAAGAAATAAACTTCTGATCCACATCAATTCATAAAGCTAATCACATCTGGACTTACTTGGCCTTCCTGCAGTTCCTCACAGCTAGAATCAGTCTCCGTCGTCCCTCCTCTGATGTGTGGTACTTCTCCAGGTCCAACTCATCCAGAACCTCCTCTGACATCTGCAGCATGTAGGCCAGAGCAGAGCAGTGGATCACAGAGAGTTCCTTCTCTGATCTTTTCCCTGACTTCAGGAACTCTGTGACCTCCTGATGTACTGAGTGGTCCTTCATCTCTGTCAGACAGTGGAAGATGTTGATGCTCCTGTCAGGAGAGATTTCATCACTGCTCATCTTCTTCAGGTTGTTGATGGCTCTCTGGATGATTTCTGGACTGTTGTCTGTGCGACCCAGCAGGTCTCCTAACAGTCTCTGGTTGGACTCCAGAGAGAGGCCGTGGAGAAAGCGGACAAACAGGTCCAGGTGGCCATTTTCACTTTGGAGAGATTTCTCCATGGCTCCCTTAAGGAAGACATCCAGGGATGGGTAATCATAATCACTGTTTTCACTGTTCTCATCGTCCCCGTCTCCCTGCAGGAAGTCCTTCAGTACCGCTGTGTTCCTGTTGGTGTAACAGTGGAACAAGTAGACTGCAGCCAGAAACTCCTGAATGCTCAGATGAACAAAGCAGTAGACTGTTTTCTGGAAGATCACTCTCTCTCTTTTGAAGATCTCTGTACAAACTCCTGAGTGCACCAAGGCCTCAGTGACACCAAGACCACAGCGCTGCAGGTCTTCTTGATAGAACATGATGTCTCCTTTCTCCAGATGTTCAAACGCCAGCCTCCCCAGCTTCAGAAGAACCTTCCTGTCAGCCTCCGTCAGCTGCTGTGGACTCGTCTCATGTCCCGCTTCATACTTCTGCTTCTTCCTCTGTGTCTGGACCAGCAGGAAGTGTGAGTACATGTCAGTGAGGGTCTGGGGCAGCTCTCCTCTCTGGTCTGTAGTCAACATGTGGTCCAGAACTGCAGCAGTGATCCAGCAGAACACTGGGATCAGACACATGATGTGGAGGCTCCTGGAGCTCTTGATGTGAGAGATGATTCTGCTGGACAGGTCTTCATCACTCGATCTCCTCCTGAAGTACTCCTCCTTCTGGGCGTCAGTGAAGCCTCGTACTTCTGTTACCCTGTCCACACACTCAGGAGGGATCTGATTGGCCGCTGCAGGTCTGGAAGTTATCCAGACGAGAGCCGAGGGAAGCAGCTTCCCCCTGATGAGGTTTGTCAGCAGCACGTTGACTGAGGACTGCTGTGAGACATCAGACACAACCTCATTGTTTCTGAAGTCCAGAGAAAGTCTGCTTTCATCCAGGCCGTCAAAGATGAGCAGCACTTTACAGACAGCCAGCTGCTCTGCTGTGACCTTCTGTAAGGTCGGATGGAAAACATGGAGCAGCCTGAGAAGACTGTACTGCTCACCTTTGATCAGGTTCAGCTCCCTGAAGGAGAGCGGGATCACCAGACTGACATCTTGGTTTTCCAAACCCTCGGCCCAGTCCAGAGTGAACTTCTGCACTGAGAAGGTTTTTCCAACTCCAGCGACTCCGTTGGTCAGGACCGCTCTGATGAGAGTCTGTTGGTCAGGTAAGGCTTTAAAGATGTCCTGGCACTTGATTGGAGTGTCATGGAGGGTCTCTTTCTTGGAAGCTGTCTCCAGCTGCCTCACCTCATGTTGGGTATTAACCTCTTCACTCTGGCCTTGTGTGATGTAGAGCTCAGTGAAGATCCTGTTGAGGAGGGTTTCACTTTGATCAGTTCCTTCAGTCACACGTTCACATCTCCTCCTCAGACTGAGCCTATGTTCATCTAAAACCTCCTGCAGACCACTATCTGCTGGAAGAGAAGGAAACATGAGAGAATCAGGAAAATGCTTTTGAGAATCTGAACAGTCAGGGTTTTAAATGTCATGATTTGTATAAAACATTTTAATGTCTATACTTTACAACACAAAAGAATCCTGGACATGAAGACTCCAGAAGGAACCACAAATACTAGTTGCCAGATATTTATACTATCATACGGAAATGTTATATAAGTGCTGGGCTAATGTAGTAATGTCTGAGTAAGACAGAAAGCGTTTTTTAGGGAAACACTGCTGTCCCACGTGAAATATTTGTGTACACACTTTAAAACCAAAGCCTTGAAGAAGGGATCAGATGATACAGTGTTTCTATAGAAGAGTAGACACCCAGACAGCGGTAAAGAGGCTGCACGTGTTCGGCCTCTTACTTTGTAAAATGCTCCATCTTTCTCCACACTGAGGACAGCAGGAGTCTCCTGATGGAGGAAGCTGCTCCCAGTATGAGGCGATGCACTGTCTGCAGAACCAGTGTCCACAGCTGGTAGAGACTGGATCCTTCAGGACGTCCTGACACAGAGCACAGCTGGACATCTGCTGCTCCACAGGAACACCACTCTTCCTCTTCCCTCTGTGGAGATGAACACATCCTTTACAGCACTTTACATTAGTGGAGCTGATTCTCACCAAAGGTACAACAATGTGGCAAATTCTAGTTTCATATTTAAAATATAATTAGATTATATTTCATCATGATAAGGTAGATAGTGGTTAGTTATTCATATCATTAGGAAACAAAACAGCTTTGTGTCTGGATTCATAACATCAGCTGAATTAATCTGGTACACTTTAGCACTTTGAACCCAATTTACATTGAATTTCCTGTTAATTAATGCAATAAACATATGGAAAGGGTGCCAAAATAACAACATAATGATATTGATTTGAGTTAATGCTTCGTCAGGTCTGTCTGCAACACAACGAGCAAAACACTTTAAAATGTTTGTTTTCTGAATGGAGATTGGTTTCATTAAAGCTAGGCTAGGCTAACATTGTAGCTGATCCATCTACACTCAAAATAACTCCATCCAGTCATAAGAACAGCAGCTATTATATTGTTAGCACCACAGACAGTCTCTGGTTTATCCAGGTACATGAATAACCCTGATTGAATATGAGGTGCTGTAGAGCTCTGGGTGCTGATGTTCCCTCTTCTGATTTATCTCAGCATGTCAGTGACGACAGGAGCAGAATCTCAACACTGTTTTTGTAACAGAGCGTCACAAACTTTACACTCAAGTTGTAACTTTTCAAGTTGTGTGAATACACGGGGGATATGAATGTTGCTTCTTCACTTCATTCGTGTTGCCAGGTACACATGTGTGTCTTTGTATTGACTCTACATGTAATCAGTTACATCTGCTAATGCTAAACACAACCAGCTCACCAGGTTATTACTATTATTAATAAACCTCTTCAAATACGTCTGAAAAAGATGCTGAGGTAGTCAACTCATTTGTTGGAAGATTTATATTGTTTCAAGTATTATTGTCATTTTAAGAACATGTCATAACACTGATACATTGATAATATAATAGCATATTGAAATATCCTAACATATTGTTAACTGTCCTCTTCGTCCTTGTTGACTGAACTTTAATGCTTTTATTGGTGGCTTGTTATTACAATTCATTTGTGAAGTTCTACATGTTTGTATTTGATTTGCTTAACCAGAGGTCCTACATGTGGAGAGAGAGTGTTATTTTACTGGAGTAGTTTACTTAGTTCTCTACTGCCTTTCTTTTTGTACTTTACTGCAAATCTTTACTCTAATCTACTGCATTTCTGTACTTCATTCTACAGAGTGTCTGTACTCTACTGCGCTCATGTAATTATGAAAGAACAGTTTAGATTATACGATTATATATAAAATCTGAATCCTCTTGAGGTCAGGTTACAGTAAAACCTCTTACTTTGTGTCTGAGGGTCCGGGTTCATCTCTGAAGTCTGGAGGTTCCTCTTCAGACCAGTCACTCTTCATAGACAGACAGCTGGGGACTGGAGACTCTGCTCTCCTTCTGTGGAAACAACACATGTTTTGCACTTCATCAGTTCATTCAAAGAGCAGCTTTTGACTTCTGTCTGTTCACCTGATTAAAGATTGTTGGACTTGCTCTGAACTGAATCTAATGAATTACATTGCGTTACATAAAACTGGATCCTCTCCAGGTCAGGTCCCAGTAGAAACTCTTACTTTGTGTCTGAGGGTCCAGGTTCATTACTGAAGTCTTTAGACCGGTCACTCTTAATAGAGTGCATGCCAGAATCAGGAGAAGCTGCTCTCAGTCTGTGGAAAAAACACATATTTTACACATATCACCAGTGTCTAATGATTTTAAAGCTCATTGTCTGTCTCTAAATTTTACACAAGTAATTGAAAGTCCTACTCGTCTTAACACCAGGTGTCTAAAAAAATCATCTCTTATCGATCTTTTAATTACTAATCAACCCCATAAATATACTGCAACCGGGGTCTTTGCTAATGACCTAAGTGATCATTGTCTAGTTGGTGCTATTAGGGATACCAAAATCCCCCGTACTAAACCCTGTGTTGTTCTGAAAAGAAATGTTAAGCACTTTATAGAGCAAGCCTTTCTTCATGACTTAGTTCATTTTAAATGGGATCGTATTTTATTGATTGGTGATGTTGACCATGCTTGGAAGTATTTTTATGACAGTTTTAGTTATTTTTTAGATAAACATGCTCCGTTTCGCCGGTTCAGGGTGAAGGGCCGTTATACCCCCTGGTTCACTTCTGATCTGGCAGCCCTCTTACGCAAGAGGAATCTCCTTTGGGCTGCTGCGAGGAAGACAGGCTCTGAGGCTGACTGGCTTCTTTTTCGTCAACTGCGTAATCGCTGTACTGCTTCCATTAAAAAAGCCAAAAGCGATTTTTACTTATCCCAGACCACAGACAGTTTAAACGATCCTAGGAGATTTTGGCATGCCATAAAATCCCTCTCTGCCAGCTCTCGCTCCTTAGAGCTGCCTCCAAACATTGTTGTTGACTCCACCCCTGTGTCAAATAAGACAGAGATGCTTAATTGTTTTAATAAACATTTTATTGCCTCCAGTTCCTTGACACATTATCTTTTGGTAAATCATCTCCCTCCATCGCCAATAGTCATGCCTCCAGTAGCCACACTTTCTCCTTCAACCCCTTCAATGTTGGGGAGGTTTGTAAGGCTCTAAAGGGCCTAGACCCCAATAAATCAGCAGGCCCAGACGATCTCCCCCCTTGTTTCTTACGTCTAGCTGCAGATATTATAGCCCAACCAGTGTGTCATGTTTTTAATCTTTCTATAACAAACAATGTCATTCCAGATGTTTGGAAAACTGCAAATGTTCTCCCCTTATTGAAAGGTGGTGATCCCATGCTGATGAATAATTACAGACCAATTTCCAAGCTCTCTATTTTAGCTCAAGTACTTGAAAGGCTGGTGAATGATCAAATCAAAGAATATTTAAGCTTGAACAACATTCTATCTCCTCACCAGTCAGGCTTTAGGAAGCAGCACAGTACAGTAACGGCTGCTTTGAAAGTAGTGAATGACATTGTTGAAGGCTTGGACGCAAAGAGCTACTGTGCAGGGCCGTATCCACCATTGAGGTCACCGAGGTCCGGACCTCGGTAATTATTTCCGAGCTGCGTATAAAAAAACTTGTGAAATAACGGCACTAAACGGGGTTCTTTGTAGTACTTCCATTTACTGACAATGGGGGGCGCTGCATAAGCCTCGATTAAAGCAAACAGAAGAAGAAGACATGTATCAACAAACCACCGCAGCCCGGACTTGTATCGGAGCAGCGGAGGAGTGATGAGGTATCTAGAGATCTGAGTCCAGCGGGCTGCTTGTGTTTCTGTTCATCAGGACATCATATGACCAGCAGATCCTGTGTGAACGCTCTACGTTAGTCCGTGGACGTCCGACAACATGCACACTAACTTATATTGCAGCTATAGGCTATACTTTGGTTTAAATTGCGTGAATAAACTAGCTAGAGAGCTAAAGTTAATTACATTCATCCAATGTCAGAAGGATTACCTTTTAATAAACGTTGTAATGCTTTTCTTTCATGTCAATTTGAGTAAAACATTGAAGATATAACATTGTATTGTTTTCTTTTTACACTGACTCAGATATAATGAAAAGACTACGTCAGTTGAAGCTCAGCTTTGGTAAGAAAGAGACAGGACAGGCAGAGAGAAAGAGAGAGAGAGAAAGTGATGGAAGTCAGGGAGGAACTGCAGGTACAGTCACACAAAAGAATGTAGGTTTAATAACCCTATCTATCTACTGTATCTATCTATCGAGTTATCTATTTATCTATCTATCCATCTATCTATTTATCTATTTATCTATCTATCTATCTATTTATCTATTTATCTATCCATCTATCTATTTATCTATTTATATATCCATCTATCTATCTATCTATTTATCTATTTATCTATCTATCTTCATTTACAATATAGACAATAGGCATACTTTTAACAACATACATATATTGCAGTTATGATGTCATAATAACATACAATTGTATAAAACACAATTTGCTTACATCTTTGTTCTCTTTTGAGAATCAAACAAAACAGATTTTTATTTAAAAAAGAATGCAAACAAACAAGTGAAATGAACTAAATTGCTGAATTGCTTTTAATTCACTGGCAGGAGCGACAAGTGAGAAGGAGCAGAAAGTGAACAACGAGGGAGAGATTGAACAAAGAGAAAGAGTAGAGGACAGAGAGAGTAATGAACAGGAAGAAGACAGAGAGACTAAAGAAGATGGAAGAGAGGCTGCAGGTTATGAAAAGGAGAGAGATATGGAAAATGAATGTTGACAATGTTTTGGGATCATTTTAGCCTCTTCTGCATGTCCAGATCATTCATAGTAACAATCAACTGATTATTATGCATTACACTTTCAAAAATAATTTATGCTGCAGCCCACTGACATGGTTTGAAATCAATATATTATCCATTTGTGACCCCCCACAGGACTTAAAAAGCACCTAACTAGATCATGAAAATCCCAAAAATCAAGGGGGAGTACACCCCCGAACCCCCCTAGCATGTTTGGACCTCGGTATTTAGCAAATCCTGGATACGGCCCTGCTACTGTGCTGCCCTTTTTATAGTCTTATCCAAGGCATTTGATACTGTGGACCATGGCATTCTATGCCAGAAGTTATCCCATATAGGCCTGTCTGACCAAGCTGTTGGTTGGTTTGCAAACTATCTTTCAAATCGCAAGCAATGTGTAAAATTCAGCGGTCTCTCCTCAAGCTTTCTTATTGTGCCCAGAGGTGTTCCTCAAGGTTCGGTCTTGGGACCGACCCTTTTTACTATTTATATAAATGATGTGGGTCAACATATTGATGCCTCTGTACATATATATGCAGATGATACTGATCTATACTGTTGTGCTAGCACTGCTGCCCTTGCATTTGAACGTCTGCAGTCTGCTTTTGACACTTTTCAGTCACACCTGTTCCACCTCAGGTTGGTGTTGAATTCAGACAAGACAAAAGTCATGTTGTTTTCCAATAAGAAAAGGTTACCAACTGTTCTTCCCTGCATCATGTCTGCCCAGCATAACCCCATTGAAGCTGTTAACACCTACAGATACTTAGGCATCACTATAGATGAAAATCTCTGCTTCAAACCACATATTGACTATCTTTTAAGGAAATTGAAATTAAAACTGGGATTCTTTTTTAGAAATAAGGCCTGCTTCTCCACAAGTGCGAGGAAATGGCTTGTAGCTGCCACATTTTTGCCGCTCTTGGACTACGGGGATGTTGTGTACATGAACGCCTCAGCTCACTCACTTTATCTGCTGGATGCTGTCTACCATGGGGCTCTGAGGTTCATAACCAACTGTAAACCCCTCACACACCATTGCACGCTGTACTCTTTAGTTAACTGGACATCACTATCAATGCGCAGATCACTGCACTGGTACAAACTCATCTATACCGCTGGGCTTGGACTGCTGCCCCTCTACATATCCACTTACATATCACACAAACAGTACAGCCATAGCCTACGATCTCAAAATGACATCACTCTGTCCGTCCCCTCAGTACGCACGGAGCTTGGGAAAAAAGCCATATCATACTCTGCCCCTTCAACCTGGAACACACTTCAGCAGGAACTTAAGCTGACCAGTTTGATACCCATCACGGATTTTAAACTAATTTTAAAAAAGCTGGAGAAATCATCTGTGGGTGTTTGCACCTGCTATATCTGACTACTGTATATGGATTTCAATGACTACTTTTTTTTACGATGTTGTATTTTAGTGTTGCCTCTGTGTTTAGTGTCCTGTCTGTCTGTAACTTTGTGTGGTAGTGTTACCACTGACAGGTCTCTCTTGAAAATGAGATCTTGTGTCTCAATGAGATTTTACACCTGTATAAATAAAGGCTAAATAAATAAAAAAATATTATTTAGTTCTTAAAGAGCAGAGGTAATATGAACATGACACTTGATTGGCTAATCCTTCAATCTTCTTGCCTAGTTAGGTTAGCCTCCTTGATTTGACTTCTGTCTGTTCAACGGATGAAGATTTTTGGACTTGTGCTAAACTTTCTGTTTGTTAGTCGTGCTTCTTGGTTTCTGTCGTTACAGTTCAGTGAAAAGTTTTACGTTTGAAGTTGATTTACTTGACTTAAGTATATAAGTTGTTATGGTTAAATTCAACTGCATTACTTTAATCTACTGTGTTTCTTTATTATACTCTACTGCAGTGTTTCTGTACTGTGTTCATGTAATTACTAATCAACAAGTTATATTATCAGATCATTTAATAACTGAATCCTCTTCAGGTCAGTTCACAGCAGAAATAGTCTCTTACTTCCTGTCTGAGGGTCCGGGTTCATCTCTGAAGTCTGGAGGTTCCTCTTTGGACCGGTCACTCTTCAGAGACAGACAGCTGGGGACTGGAGGTTTGGCCTCTTCGTCTTCTTTTAATTCACTCATCTTCTTCAGTCTGAGAGATAAACCAGTAACACTGCAGACACACACACACACACACACACACACACACACACACACACACACACACACACACACACACATTATAATAATACAATTATAGTATGTTAATCTAAACCATCATAATGACAAACTTGGGTTTCAAAACAAATCAGTCAGACTTCAGGCAGGCTGCTCTCCATTTTGACTGCGCTGGGCTGTTACATGTTATGTAACTCTGATGAATCAGAAACCAGGAAATGGATAAAAAAGTTCACAACGTTTGAAGATGTCACTTTCGACTGCAGGAAATATATATATTTTAATTTACAGATTATTTTCTGACATACAGTATAACAGAGTAAATGATTGATGTGTTAAAAAGCAGATCCTGGTGTTAACACTCACCCTGTTGTTCTCCTCCTGCTCTGTCGAAGTGTGAAATGGAGTCTGGCAGTCTGACTTCCTACTTCAACTTTCAACATCCTTCCTGTCTGTAGCTCCTCCCTCTGTTTCATAACCAGCCTCATCACGTAGACAGGTACACAAACAGGGATTATTTGCAATTGCTCTCACAGTAAAACAGCTCCAAAAACATGTTTAAGAAAGTTAGAAAATAGACAAGCAGCTAAAAACAAAAATCAATAAACATCCTGCATTCAAAACCTGACTTGTGAGGTTGTTTTGGGTACTCTCTAGATTATTTGAACTCCTTTATACAGTATAGTCTTGGTTTGTTAAATGCATTGCTGCAGATTCTATGAGATCAATATATGTGTGTAGCTTTGTCCTGTGATAACCACGTATCTTTAAAAAGTCAACTTTTCATGAGTTTTTCAGAAAAACAGCCTGTTTTCAGCTTTGAGACGGTGCATTTTCAAGATGATCCAAGAGGCTTTTTAAAGGCATATAGCTTAAGGAGGAGAACTGCCTCAACACATAAATAAATACTGGATCCTAGTTCATCGTCAACATTTAAAATGGAGATACGTGGTTATCACTGGACAGGAGGGGGAAGAACATCTGTAATCTTAAAGTAACTAAAGCTGTGTGTGTGTGTGTGTGTGTGTGTGTGTGTGTGTGTGTGTGTGTGTGTGTGTGTGTGTGTGTGTGTGTGTGTGTGTGTGTGTGTGTGTGTGTGTGTGTGTGCGCGCGTGTGTGTGTTGAAGTAAAAAGATATGATTCTAAACTGTATTGAAGTAAACATGTATTGTTTGAACTGTTTTCAGTAATCCCATATATAATGTCTTCTCACTTACAACTCACTGACACAGAGATCCTGTTTCACACACACACAGCTCCTTTTCACCAGAGCGCACACACATGTTCTTTTCAAGGTTCTTTCTGGGTAGCATTATGTTCTTTCTGGGCTCATTATATCTGTATACAATGTTTAATTGTCTGAGAGTAACAGTTTATGTGAAAGATGCCATGGGAAAATAAGGGAGTGAATACCGGTGCAGAGATAAGATTGACTTTGACCTTGTAGAACCTTAGAATCTCACGTTCTGGTCAGAACTCTGATTCGCTGTATTGAACCCGGCCAGAGGTGGATCCAACCAGTAAGGACACCTGGGGGAGTGAGCAGCTCACACAGCTCCTCCCCACGGACTCTCTGATTCGCTTCGGAGTAAAATGGGAAGGAAGAGTCGACCCATCTCCGCCCCAAAATATGGATATAAATACTGTTGTTTTTGTATGTAAAAATACTTCTTGTTTGATGAGTTGGCTGGTCCCGATACTTGTATCCGCATCTCATCACAAACCTGAAGTCCGGAGTACTCTGTATAACTTGTATATATGTTTTGTTTCCTACCAGTAAACTCAGATAATTGTTATAACTTTTGATTCCGGTGTTTTCAATTCCTTTCTTTAT
Source organism: Trematomus bernacchii (assembly GCF_902827165.1). NCBI lineage: Eukaryota > Metazoa > Chordata > Actinopteri > Perciformes > Nototheniidae > Trematomus > Trematomus bernacchii. The sequence continues at coordinate 984,294 of NW_022988159.1, forward strand.
TAAATAGAGATCAGCCTCATCCAACGAACGGCGCACAGCAGAGGGGGGGGCTATCAGCCACCCCAATACGTGTTCTGCTCCAACAGTGTGTGTGTGTGTGTGTGTGTGTGTGTGTGTGTGTGTGTGTGTGTGTGTGTGTGTGTGTGTGTGTGTGTGTGTGTGTGTGTGTGTGTGTGTGGTGTGTGCGCGCGCGTGTGTGTGTGTGTGTGTGTGTGTGTGTGTGTGTGTGTGTGTGTGTGTGTCTGAAAGGGGGTGTGTGTGTGGATTGGAAAGGGTGTGTGTGTGTATGCTATTGGGTGTGTGTGTGTGCATTGGAAAGGGGTGCGTGTGTGTGGATTGGAAAGGGTGTGTGTGTGCTTGAGACTCGATCAGCAGGTTCTCATCAGTGATTGGTTCTCAGTATGCAGTCAAAGTCTCACTAAGAATCCTCTAGTCAGCTGCAAATATGGTTTTACCCCAAATAAAAAAGCAACGTCTTGTTTCTTCGACGTCTTCCTGGTTTGTTTATAGTTTTCTCTTTGCTTCGTTCCTTCTTGTCTAACCTCGCCTGCTCCTGCAGTTTTTGTGTTTATTTAGTAACAGCTTTAATTAAAGCTCTCTTTTTATTACACTCTTATACCTGCCTCTGCTGTTTCATTCTGCTTTTGACGGTTTTATAAAACCATCAAAAAACAAATCCAGATCTTCATCACGTGCATCTTCTTCATCTCCAGCTCACATTAAATACACCAGTTTTACAGTTTGAACCATCTTTATGAAGGCAAGCACAAAAGTCATGCAGTCAAATTAAAAAGCCATTCAATCCAGAAACTGAATGTAAACTACATTTGAACATAAAGTAGGGATTTCCCGCAGAAGGAAAGCTTTATTTTGAATAAAAGAAACTGTCGGAGCAGGTTGTTGTTGTTAGGTTAAACAAAAAGAAAAGCAGAGATTAACAAAAACTAGAAACAAACCAGGAAGACGAAATACGGTTTGACCCCAAAATAAAATGCATCCAAAGGTTTCTCAGAGGAGTTTTCTCCTGCAGTTTTTATATATATTTGAAAGTGTGAATCATAAAGTAAGGCATTTAATATTTTTAATGTGAGACTTTAGCAGCAGCTGAGTTAATGTCGCACAAACAGTGGACATTTCTCAATACGTTGCTGAATGAAAGTTAAATGATTCATACAGAAGTATTAACCCTTCTCTTGCGTTAGGTCATACCCCCCTTCCCATGCTATTTTCGGTCAAATAGCGGTGTGTTTTTCACAGTGATATCTCTGGAACCCCTTATCCAATTTTGATGGTTGACATCTCATTTGAACAGTCAAAGCAAGTGGAATCAAGGGGTGACAGACAGAATGACACCAGGGGTGAATTTCATATTATTTTTGGCAGTAAGTTCAAAGATAGTGCTTATTTTACATTACTGTATATTATACAAATGCTTGCCATGTAGGCTGTGTTTACTGGAGATGGAAATGCTTTAGTTAGTGTTGTAGCTGAGATTCTTCCCGTTCCAATCTAGCTCGTTAACTTCAGCTAACTTTATGCGAGCGGCAACATGGATCGATTTTTAGTGAAGTTATCTAAAGTGAGAGAGGAGACAGCGTCTGGCCACCCCAGTTGGCAGCTTTGTTTTGAAATAAAAGTTGTGGCTCATCGGACATTTATCAGAGAAAATCCCTGATGTCCGAGGGCAAGTGAATGCAGCACAAGACGCGAGCCTTGTAACCTGGCTGCGAGCGAGGAGGAAATGTGATTGGCGGGCGATTTCAATTGAACGGGCGGCAGGAAAAACGAGAAGCATTCGGACCCAAGTACACGGAAGGAATAAGGTATTTTGCGGTCTACAATGACAGAGAAGAGGACTGTCAAGTGTGGCTGTACTCAGCATTGAATCAAAAACGCACTAAAGCTTTGGATCTTAATATTTTGTGAGGCGTTTTGCTGAACAAGATGGTAATCGCCGCATTCAGCTGTAATAGGCATGCCAACTTGATGCTATGCTCACGGATGACTGATGTATGGGATGTATTGATCTTCGAATCAGGGGGTAGCAAGTTCGAGTCCCACTGCAGTCAGCATGTCGTTGTGTCCCCGGGCAAGACACTTCACCCCAAATTGCTCCTGTGGGAATTGTCCACAGTACTGAATGTATGGAAGTCGCTTTGGATAAAAGCGTCTAACAAATGACATGCAATGTAATGTAATGTAATGTAATAGTCTGGATCGCTGTTGTCTTCCATTTCTGAGACATCTTCCTCTATCTCCTCTTCATCTGGTTCAATCTCCTCTTCATCTGGTTCAAGAGCCAGAGCCCCTCGTACAGAAAATTGCCTAATCGGTCGCCTGCTCATAGAGTGGCGAAGTCCCTCCCCTTCCGGTGGACCTCCATGGGACCTTATTTCAGAAAAATTATGTATTGAAGTCAATGGAGAGAGAAAGATTATCTTTCGATCCCGTTTGAATTGTGCCACGAATTACACATATGATGTTTGTCAATTTAAAAGATAATTTTGCAAGTCAAAAAAAATAAAATGTGTCGTAAAACTGTGAAGTAACACATTTGTTTGTGTGAAACGCTCAATGAACTACATCTCTGGTCAACAACACACGTCACCAAGATGGCCGTCACTACTGTCTTGTCAACAAAACGATTGACTACCCTCACTATCACCACAATGAAACACGTCCAGAAGAATGTCATGCAAAGCTGCCTGCCTGCCTTCCTTTGATTCTCTCTGAACTGCCTGGTCTTTTTAATTTCAACCATTTGTGCAGATAGCATGAAGTAGAAAAGATCGCCGATCGCCGATGCTAGCTTTAGCATTAGCATTTCTCCCCCGGGCTTAAATTGTGTATTATAGAATGATCACACCGGTGACAGTACTCTTCAAAGGGTTCACGAAATATGACTACTACTCTTACTGTTTAACATTTTGGGTTACTTAATGTTACTTCATGTTAAGGCTAATAAAAATGACAAGGCTGTAATGCTAACTAATGTGCTAGCTACTAGCTAGCTAGCTAACTTGATCAAGCCACTCCTGGTCCTTTCATCAGACGGGAAGCAAAAGAACGAGCAAGACCCATTGCTGGTATGATAACAACCTGGTACTAAGCACACAGGCATCTTGTTAAAGTTATCTTATCTTAGCCAGCGCCATATAGATAGATTATATCTATATGGCGCTGATCTTAGCTATCTCTTAGTGGAGGAAAACAATTGTGACATCACTTACGCGACTCTGGGATTTGTAGTCTTTCTAGTTGCGTATTTTTCATAGTCTTATATTTCAACAGTTTTACGACAAACTGTGACTTTTTTGACATGGAAATGATTTTTTAAGATTGACAAACATCATATGTGTAATTCATGGCACAATTCAAACGGGATCTCCATTGACTTCAATACATTATTTTTCCGAAATAAGGTCCCATGGACCGGAAGTAGATGGGCGTGACTTCGCCACTGTGAGCAAGGCACAAATATAACTGCCTGAGAGGTTTGTGTTTCTCGAGGGGCACAGAGCTCGCACCTGTGAGAAGGTATGATACATTGTATCATACAGCGCGAGAAAGGGAGAGGTTCCCGTAACGTGTGTGTGTGTGTGTGTGTGTGTGTGTGTGTGTGTGTGTGTGTGTGTGTGTGTGTGTGTGTGTGTGTGTGTGTGTGTGTGTGTGTGTGTGTGTGTGTGTGTGTGTGTGTGTGTGTGTGTGTGTGTGTGTGTGTGTGTGTATATAGATGTTTTCCATCTGCAGGATGAACATAATACACTCATACCCATTCATTTTCTATGGCGGTCAATTCTGACCGAAAACATCATGGGTGTTTCACTGTTGAATAAATCACTCAAAATTCAATGCAAGTGGTGATCATCCAACCCACTCTCACATCTAAACGTGTAATAACTACGTTGGTCCACAACTTGGGACGTAGTATTTCTACAAAAACGCCTCTGAAATTGTAGGATCCCTACGTTTTTTTCCACCATTCATTTCCAATGGCTATGTCACGTGATCTTCAACTTTCTCTCCGCAGAAATAAAAAAACATGACCAACCTTCGTTTTATTCTCGGTAGAAAATGCCTATTTTAAGGTTAGTTTGGCCATTAAAATGCGTTTTGATGTCATTTGATGCGAGAAATATGAGTTGTTATTTCAGATTATGTGTGCAGTGGATGTACCTGATCTTTAGTTTGGTAGTTATTACGAAGAATACTTCAGGAAATTGTGAAAATACAACGTTTTCATTGTTACCAAGGTGGTTGCTAGGGACGCTGCGGCGTATTGTTGTGGCATAGATACGTTATTTTCCATTATGCTCTCTATATATTGTCTTTATTATGCTTTAAACAGTGTCTCGGGCTTTGGCCATAGGGCGGCTCAAAGTATTTTGTCCGGCCGTTGTGAAGACTGCTTTGTTTATTGTCCTTGTTTTTGTTTTAAATAAAGCATATTCAATCAAGACATGCCAAACATGTGACGTCATATGACGCGTCGCATCTGCGCACAGGGAGCAGGGAGACCCCGAGATCCGTATTCCCCGTATTTTTTAAATAAAGAGATTTTCAATCACGGACGCGCATCAAACGTGTGACGTAATGTGGTATTAAAAGTATTAAATTAGGTGAAAATCACTACAAGTCTGGGCATGTTGAGAGCTGTACATACACACACATTTCATAGTCTTATATTTCAACAGTTTTACGATGGAAATTATTATTTAAGATTGACAAACATCATATGTGTAATTCGTGGCACAATTCAAACGGGATCGAAAGATAATCTTTCTCTCTCCATTGACTTCAATGCATACTTTTTCCGAAATAAGGTCCCATGGAGGAACCCGGAAGTTTGACGGACATTACCCACAATCCTCTGTAGCAACCATAGACTGTATAAAAAAATTAAATAATACATTATTCCGAGTGTGCTTGCTTTTCTCTTTGAAAGTCATCACATAACGGCATTGTAATACACATTTCGGCGGCATTAAATATGACATATCTGCCGTAGTTAACAAACAGGAACTGCCGCCAAAACTGGAAACTTGACGTGGATCTTAAATATATAAGCAATTAAACAACATCTTACATTTCTTTTCACACAATACGTCTCCTTGCAGTATCAACACTAATTCGGCTGACTTTTATATTTGATCCAATTGGTAGATAGGCTGTATTTACGCCATAACGGTGCACAGCTGATAGAAAGGGACACCTACTGGTTAAAGCACGTTATTGCATTTTATAATTTAATTATTAGATATTAATAGGATCCCTATAAAGTATATTCTTTACTCGTCGTTATTCTCTACTAATAGTTAATGAAAGACTGTATATAATGACTATTTTGCACATCCCTTTCAAGATTTCAAGATTTTCTAAGGTTTATTGACATATCATATTATACACAACTACAGTGTAGTTATGCAATGAATGTACCTCCACCATTACATTGTCATATTCTGCACATTTCTTATACTATCTACATACATCTTATAAGAGTAATACATATGTATAATATCAGTTAAAATAAGTGCTTCAACATAGTTAACATTGCTGGAGGTATAAACACATATTGATAGATGTCTTGTAATGCACTTTTGAGGAACCTGCGACCCAAGTTTTTCATTCATTGCATAACTACACCGTAGTTGTGTATAATATGATATGTCAATAAACCTTAGAAAATCTTGAAATCTTGAATGGGATGTGCAAAATAGTTATTATATACAGTCTTTAATTAACTATTAGTAGAGAATAACGAGTAATGAATATACTTTATAGGGATCCTATTAATATCTAATAATACAAATAATAAAATTCAATAACGTGCTTTAACCAGTAGGTGTCCCTTTCTATCAGCTGTGCACCGTTATGGTGTAAATACAGCCTATCTACCAATTGGATCAAATATAAAAGTCAGCCGAATTAGTGTTGATACTGCAAGGAGACGTATTGTGTGAAAATAAATCTAAAGTTAACTGTTTAACTGCTGATATATTTATGATCAGGGAGGCGTGTGGCGCAGTGGAATAGTGCGTTGGTGTTCGGATCAGGGGAGCACAGGTTCAAACCCCACTGCAGTCAGCATGTCGTTGTGTCCCTGGGCAAGACACTTCACCCCAAATTGCTCCTGTGGGGATTGCCCACAGTATTGAGTATGTAAGTCGCTTTGGATAAAAGCATCTAACAAGTGACATGTAATGTAATGATCCACGTCACGTTTTCAGTTTTGGCAGCAGTTCTTCCTGTTTTCAGATAATAAACACCATTTCCCAACGTGCATTGCGGCTAAACCGTCCAATCACCGAGCTGAGGATCTTGCATACGTCTGTTTCCGGCGTTTATGACGATGTGATGTGAGATGTGAGACTGGGTTGGAGAATTGCACAGGGGAAAATAACGTATCTATGCCGCGGATTTTGTTAAACTAATACGTTTGCGCTGTGGACCAACACTATAAATTGACGGGGAAGGGGGTAGCAATAAAGATAACACCATTAAACAGTTACACAACATAACAGACATAATATCGATAGCAGCGTCCCTGGCAACCACCTTGGTAACAATGAAAACGTTGTATTTACACAATTTCCTGAAGTATTCTTCGTAATAACTAGCAAACTAAAGATCATGTACATCCACTGCACACATAATCTGAAATAACAACTCATATTTCTCGCATCAAATGACATCAAAACGCATTTTAATGGCCAAATTAACCTTAAAGGGGACCTATCATGCAAAATGCACTTTTGTACGTCTTTTATACATGAATATGTGTCCCCGGTGTTCCAGGGAACTCACCAAGTGTCAGAAAACACAACCCTCTCTATTTTCCTCCATACCCAAATCTCTAAAAAAGGGGCTGAAACGGATCTGATAAAAACTGATCCAGATTTGAACACTGTCCTGACGCCAGGACGGTGGCGCTACGGCTATTGGGCCAACTCCACCAATCAGGAGGAGACAGCCACGGCCATTGCCGTTCGAAAGCGCTGGAGACGCTGTAGTACATATGCCAGGCCTGTAAGTGGCGCTGTAGTCTGCCACAAAAGCTGTGGCTTTCTTTCTCCCTCCCCGAGGCAAGCGTTTGCTCCCGCTGCAATGCAATCCCTCCCCATCGAGGCAAGCACTGTAATTCTCTCCGGTTAGTCCACCAGCAGATGACAAACACCCACCTCTCCGCCTCTTCCAAGAAACGAGGGGACCGTGCGGCAGAGTTTCAGTTTCAGTTTGTTTTGCCGGTCAAGATGTCCGTTAAAGTTTAAATCTTCCGGACAAAATTAGAAAAGTGCCGGTCAAAGGTCTTCTTTGTTATTTATTGAGCTTTAAAACAAATGAATAACGACTCTATATAATAAAACACGGAGGACGGAGATCTATTTTTCTCCCCCTCTTCTGACAGCCCAGCAGCTGATCAGAGCATGGCTCCCCTCTCCTGCAGGGGGGCGTGGTCAGCAGAATCAGACCCGTAGACAGCAAACAGCACATAGAGCGAAATGAGGCATGGCTAAAATGCATGATCTGTTTGGTATTTTGAAAACAGAAACGTATAAATATACCATACGGTATGGCCCTACAATATATCATTTAAATATAGCATGATAGGTCCACTTTAAAATAGGCATTTTCTACCGAGAATAAAACGAAGGTCGGCCATGTTTTTTTATTTCTGCGGAGAGAAAGTTGAAGATCACGTGACATACTGTAGACGCCAGCCATTGGAAATGAATGGTGAAAAAAAATGTAGGGATCCTACAATTTCAGAGGCGTTTTTGTAGAAATACTACGTCCCAAGTTGTGGACCAACGTAGTTATTACACATTTAGATGTGAGACTGGGTTGACTATTTCAAGGATGCTACGTCATCGAGTGCCGCCGAAGGACTGTTCCAATGTCCAGGATGCTTGGAATTCTACCGAGGCCGGCGTCCTTCGTTGCGGGAAATTTCGAGGCTGCACATGTGTATCCTTCGCGGTCTTAAAATTCCCACAATGCTTTGCGCACGGACCAATTTCCAAATCTTTGGCAGAAATCGCGCTCCATTTAAGGCGGGGCCTCGCATAGTGACGCACACCTGCACACCTGTTAGCCTGTTCCACCATTCTTCGTTTTCCGAGGCTAGGAAGGATTCTTGCCTCGCTTCAGAAGAAACTGACTCGGAGGGACATGTCCTACCAAGGAAGCGTCTTCAACATTGAGAAACACCCCGAGACACACACACACAAGCACCCACCACGGCACGTAACAATATTGTTTTAATTTTATCTTTGATTTTATTTTTAACTTTATTAATCTTTAATCTTGAGTGAATGTGAGCTGTCCTGGTTTTTTTCAATTTTACCCTGTGAAGTCTGTTGAGGTTAATAAAGTTCCATCTTTGTTTCAATGGCAATATTTCTTTCTACGTTGGTTTTTTAATGGTTTAACCTTTTTTAGAATTATGGCATTTTTACTACTATTATCTTTTTATTTGTGTTTCTGTTGTACCTAAATGTTAACTTTGTTTTATGGGGTTTTATATTGTTGCATCGACTCAGTTGTCTTGTGTCTTATCTGTCGGGGAGAGAAACCATTTCATACCTTTGACCTCCTTGTGTCAATTAATCTGATAAAATGTTATATTTTGCTGCATGTGCCTTTTTAAAGTTCTTAACGAATAATCTGAGGGGAATTTCTTGTTGTTTATTTGTAACTTGTGATGTGTCATTTTGTAAAGCACTTTGAGCTGCATGTGTTGTATGAAAAGTGCTATATCAATAAAGCTTTATTATTCTTATCTTATCTTATTACAATCTGGCTACATGTAATTAGCAGCAGGCAGGTCATGTGTAGGGACTGACTGCATAACAACAGTGTGTACAGAGGCTGAGGAGGCAGGCTGTTTATGTGCCTGGGTGGGTCTGCAGTTATTTATCCTAATGAACAAGGAGGGGTGTGTGTGTGTGTGTGTGTGTGCGCGTGTGCGTGTGCGTGTGCGTGTGTGTGTGTGTGTGTGTGGGAGTGACAGAACAAAGTAGAGAGAAAGATGGAACGAGTCAGACCGAGATAGTGAAGGAAGAAGTAAAGACTGCACAAATCTACAGACATGAAACATTAAGAAGAAAGAGCACAAGCCAGCCCATGTATTGAACTGCACACACACACACACACACACACACACACACACACACACACACACACACCACACACACACACACACACACACACACACACACACACACACACACACACACACACACACACACAACACACACACACACACACACACACAGATTAATGCAGCAGGGCTCGGTGCTAAGAAGGAAACAGGAATACATCAACCTGCTCGTCTCCTGAAGAAAAATAAGACTCCCCCATCATGCATTATATTACAGAGGAGCATGGATGGCATGGTGTTGTTGGAAAACTCTGACGTTAGCATCGCACTGGTTTCTTTGACCAAAGGCCAATGGGATTGCGTTTTGGATTATTGCAGAAAATAAGATCTGTGGCTAACATCTTATTATGATACTTACAAAGTGTATTTGGCAAGAGAATCTTCACAAATGAACACCACTTAAATGATTTTTGAGGTGCAAATTCAAATGGAAATGGTAAAAAAAAGTGTTAAGCCTAACGTTAAGAGATAAAGGAGCACTAGTCCCGGGTGAGTGCGTGTGCGTGTGCGTGTGCATGTGCATGTGCGTGTGCATGCTTGCGTGTGTGTGTGAGTGTTACTATTATTGGTACTGCTCTGTATGAATGAGGTGTGAACGGGTGAATGACTCGTCGTATGTATAAGCTTTGAGGGGTCGAAAAGACTGGATAAAGCGCTAAATAAGTACAGTCCATTTACCATTTTGTTTTCAAGGTGATCATTTTTAGTCGTCTCCTCTAGACACGCCTTCTTTGAGACACAAAAAAGCTGCTAAATTCACATTTGGGGTACCGACATATTTGATCAGGTTGAGTAGAACGTTAAAATCTCTCGAGCTTGAGTTCACTACCAAACTTATTTCAGAAATCTAACAAAAAGGAATTAAAACATCCATGGTCTTCCAAACAAGGAAACCAGAAATGCTAAAATGCTAACTAGTTAAGGTTTGCACTTGACTGTATTTAGTTTGATAAAATATAATGTTTTTCCAATCAGTAGGTCAATGCCGACATTCTTTTTAATTGCTTACATTTCAAAGTTTAAAATTGCAGCGAAGAAGAACAATTGTCAAACATTCTGTCGTGCAGATGTTTTTTTTTACCGTAGAAGAAGACACCACAACTTTCATACTAGTTTTTTGATTTACTAACTAGAAAAATATAAGAAAATGTGATGGGTCAGGACTGTGTTTGGTTTCTGTCACCAATAGTGATGTGAGTTAGATTTGGTTGGGATGGTAAGCAGGTTATTTAGTGGGAATGCTAATACAGCATTCCAACTATATGTTATGCTACGGACAAAATTCTTCTTATTATTCCATCCAATTATTTTGGCCCTCTTCTCCTCCCACATTCAACATCGCAGAAACTCCGTTCAAACATCAAAACGTTCAGCTCGGTCGGGAATCGCAGGCTATTACTTTTATCATTCATAACTTTCATAATTCCAGAGATACATCCCATAATTCATCCAATTTTTAACATGGAAGTCAATGGAGACATTCTTCAGACTTCAACAAATCTTCATGCGACTTCAACTAACTGTTCATTCATACTTTCACTCAGAAACCTCATTCCAACTTTAAAATGTTACACATCTTTCTGACATTATTCGTGTAACACAACTTTTAAATCTGATTCTTACTTTTAGAGATATTAAACATTGTTCAGACCTTGTTAAAGAGGTTTTCTTCAGATTTTAACATTAACTAGAGTGCGTGGTGTCACAGCTAGAGTGTGGGAATTCTTGAAATGTGCCTTCATATTTTTTTTAAAAACTGCCATAATTCCCAAACCCTACATTCTTGAGACATCATTTTTCATGACAAACTTAGGAAAACATCTCGTAGCTTGAAAAATGACAAATAATTAAGCAAAATAATTAAACAAAATGCCTCTTGAGGGCATGAAGTGACAAAAACGTTCAACATGTCTCCATTAAAGCCCATTATAATTTCAGGCAGATATTTCCTCACAGCAGCAGCCGCACACCTTTAGTTAAACTGTCAAAAAGGCCACATTATTAACCCGAAAGTACACAAAAATTACACTTCAGATACTCAACTTCCTTGACATGCTTCACATTTTGAAATTTCACAGATATCTGTTATCGTTCTTCCACAAAACGTTCACATGTAAGAGGTTCATCTCTCATTCAGAACAATTTTGATCTCTGCACACCTCATTAGCTCAAATATAAACACCTGTGTCATGGAACACGATGATGTCATAACACACAGGTGTTCGTGTTTGAGCTAACGACGTGGTCACTGGAGTTTAACAGACTGTCTGAGCCTATTCTTTTCTGTCTGATGGAGACTTCATACTGACTTCAACATGTTCTACCTATTTTATACATTATTGGTGACACACAGCTGTCGTCGTTAGCTCAAATATAAACACCTGTGTCATGGAACACGATGATGTCACATTGACAGGTTTGGTAACGGTGCAGCCATCAACGCATCTAAGCGTATTATGGGGTGTCATCAAATGTCGTTGCCATGGCAACAGACCACTCGCCATGAAGCACGATGTCGCTGTAAGTCCAATGGACACGGTCCGATCGTCCCCCAAACTTCGCTTGTATATCACTGGTCCAGCCCTCAACAGCTCTACGTCAATTATGGGGTTTCTTCAAATGCCGTTGCCATGGCAACACAATGCCCGCCATGAAACACGGTTTTCTCATAACTTCAGTGAAAATGCTCCAAATGGCGCAAAACTTCACAGGTTTGGTAACGATGCAGCCATCAATGCATCTAAGCGTATTATGGGGTGTAATCAAATGCCGTTGCCATGGCGACAGACCACTCTCCATGAAACACAATGTCGCTGTAAGTCCAATGGACACGGTCCAATCGTCCCCCAATCTTCACTTGTATATCACCGGTCCATGCCTCAACAGCTCTACGCCAAATCTGAGATCTCACCATATGCCGTTTCCATGGAAACGCATCCCTCGCCATAAAAGACGATGTCGCTATAACTCCTATGAAAATGTTCAAAAAGTGCTCAAACTTCACATGTGTGCTAACAGTCCAGCCGTGAAGACATCTACGGGACATGCCGTTGCCATGGCAACACAATGCCCGCCATGAAACACGGTTTTCTCATAACTTCAGTGAAAATGCTCCAAATGGCCCAAAACTTCACAGGTTTGGTAACGATGCAGCCATCAACGCATCTAAGCGTATTATGGGGTGTAATCAAATGCCGTTGCCATGGCGACAGACCACTCGCCATGAAACACAATGTCGCTGTAAGTCCAATGGACACGGTCCAATCGTCCCCCAATCTTCACTTGTATATCACCGGTCCATGCCTCAACAGCTCTACGCCAAATCTGAGATCTCATCATATGCCGTTTCCGTGGAAACGCATCCCTCGCCATAAAAGACGATGTCGCTATAACTCCTATGAAAATGTTCAAAAAGTGCTCAAACTTCACATGTGTGCTAACAGTCCAGCCGTGAAGACATCTACGGGACATGCCGTTGCCATGGCAACACAATGCCCGCCATGAAACACGGTTTTCTCATAACTTCAGTGAAAATGCTCCAAATGGCCCAAAACTTCACAGGTTTGGTAACGATGCTGCCATCAACGCATCTAAGCGTATTATGGGATGTCATCAAATGCCGTTGGCATGGCCACAGATCATTCGCCATCAAGTTAGTTCAAAAGTTTGCAGTTCAAATATTCTGCTGCTTTTCCAAGCTTTTTTACTTTCTTTTCTTCTCTCATCACACATTCAAGCCCCCAGTGTTCATGTATCATTTCAATCTAAATTCTTCACTTTCTTCTTACACATTACATTTCAGCATAGCAATTCAGCGTCAGCTTTTCAGCATAAAGCATTCCCACTAGCAATTTCTTCAGGAATTGCATTCTCTAGTTAGTAGTTATTGTTAGTTAGTTGACGCTACTGGCTGAAAATATCTATATTTTGTACATCCCTTGCGTTTACATTACATTATAAAAAACTGGAGAACAGCAAGCTTTGTACATTAACCCTCCTATTGTCTTCGTTTCCCCCCCCTTACTTTGGTGTTCGCAGTCAAATTTGATCGGTCCTGTTTTAACTGCTATTACATTAACACAAAAACCATTAATCATCACCAAATGTCATTTAACACCCTTTCAAACTGTAAATATTGTATCAGACTACTGGTATACATGAAAAACTGCAGTAAATATACAAAGAACAGTATATATATATACACTGAACATGTATTGCGTGTGCCAGGTGTGATCCATGGGGGGGGATGGGCACATAAGAGCGGGAAATGTATCAAATTGTTCTGTGTGTGTGTGTGTGTTTGTGTGTGCCAAGTCTGATTCACATGGGGGGATGGGCACATAAGGGGGGGGGTAACACATCTAGAATATGTGTGTGGGTGTTTGTGTGTGTGTTTTATCTGATCTGGATGGTTACTAATTCCTTTTCTTTATGGCGGTCATTTTTGACCGGGAACACCATGGGTGTTACAAAGTTGACTAAATCATCCAAAATTCAATGAAAGTGGTGATCAGCCATTTTATATGTTCAAATGTCTACTGTGAAGGATATCATAAAGCCTTAATGCAATCGAATGTACAACAAAAAAGTTATGATTGATGAAAGTAGTAAATCGGTCAGATTTGACCCGAAGACAACAGGAGGGTTAAGGTGTTTTTTGAATGATTGGAGGTTTGCTGAAAGGAAAATCATCACATTAAAGCTGCACTTTATTATATTTACAATGATAGGTGTCTCTCTTATTTGTACATAGTGCTCAGAACAATCATCCGAATCTGCACGACATCTGTCAGAAAACAGTGATTATCTATTCTGTCTGGGCTTTGAAGGCAGTTATTACATCTCTATAATAATATGAACACACTGTGTTCAGTTTAAGTTTTGTCCATTGTTGTATTCTGTTTCGGTGCAGAGAAAGAGATGCAGTATACAAAGAAAGTAGTGAATTGTGACTCATCCTACCAGGGTATTTATAGACAAAGGGACAAAACAGAGCAATAACCATTAAGGGCGGATGTCACAAAATGATAACTCTCATGGAAACACAGTTGTACTCTTCCTGCCTCCAGAGTGGAGATTAATTCAACAGATAAAGAGCAAACAAGAGCCAGAGAAAGAGCTCCAAAAACAACCAAAGAAATTGTACATAAGAGTTTTCTGATATGCTAATGCTATGTCAGGGTCAGGAAAAGACTCTTAAGATGGTGATTGTTGGAGAGTGAATGCTAAAGGGATATGTTACGCTGCTGTAAATACTGTAGTAAGAGCCGGCTTATCTTTAATCCACTTTATCCTGCAGAGAAATCTCTTCCTAGCCACTTATATCAGTGATATCGTCCTCTCGTTCTTTACACACAGCTTGAGGACAAAGGAGAGGATCATTATGAGCTTTGCTTTATAGCTCAGTTCCTTCTTCACTACAGTATTTCCACAGAATCTCTCACATTACTTTCTCAACAAGATAAGGCAACAATTTATCTGAATTAAACAGTCAAATACATCGTTTATCTGAGCCCTCTCGAGTGACGTTTCCTTATCTGACAGTACAACAACTTTTGTCCGTTGCCTCCATAACAAAAAAAAACAATAAATCTGTGAGGTTTAGAAAAAGATCTGAGGCCATGGTTCTCAGCAGGAAACCGATGGACTGTCCACTCCAAGTAGGGAATGAGTCCTTACCCCAAGTGAAGGAGTTCAAGTATCTCGGGGTCTTGTTCTCGAGTGAGGGAACAATGGAGCGTGAGATGGCCCGGAGAATCGGAGCAGCGGGAGCGGTACTGCAGTCGCTTTACCGCAGTGTTGTAACGAAAAGAGAGCTGAGCCAGAAGGCAAAGCTCTCTGTCTTCCGGGCCATTTTTGTTCCTACCCTCACCTATGGTCATGAAGGATGGGTCATGACCGAAAGAACGAGAGACCGAGGGGTAGACCTAGGACCAGGTGGAGGGATTATATCTCTTTACTGGCCTGGGAGCGCCTTGGGATCCCCCAGTCAGAGCTGGTTGATGTGGGGAAAGGAACGTTTGGGGCTCTCTGCTGAAACTGCTACCTCCGCGACCCGACCACAGATATGCGGGAGAAGATGGATGGATGGATGGTTTAGAAAAACATCTTAGTTTTGTGTTAAAGTGATAACTAGTTTAAGGTGAAGGGAGCTTTAATGTCAATTTGATCTTGCAAAAATACACATACAGTTGTTTGTGCAGCTTCAAGCACAAATCCTTATTTCTTTTTTACACAACTTCTCTGTGGATCTGGGTTAGGAACATGTGTCTACTTTAAACAAAATAAATACTACCATGTAAAATGTAGAATCCCACAATGGCATGGGGATTATCCAGAAAGAAGTGGACATTGTTTGAAAAATAAATATCGCTTTTCAGTTCATTTTTAATGCTGCGCATCATAAATCCAATTCCTTTCAGCGCCATTGAATTGGGATGGGGGAACTATCAGTATGGTGAGAAACCACCACCTTTTAAGTCCCCTTTGAACTGTGCTATGGAAAGAGTTTGAATGGGAATGAATGGATTGCAGCGGTGACAGCACCCCATGGACTTGAGCACCTATCTTAAGAAACACACTTATTCACCTTTCCAATACAAAGAAAACCCTGAAATCTGGAGCCATTGTACCTAAAAACCCAAACAGACGTGTGGACCGAAGCAACCTGACAATTTCCAGCATTTGAATTCGCCTCCACTGTGTCTCAGAGTACTGACTGCAGTGACCTCTGCCATCAAGGTGAGCTCTGACCCTCCGAATACTCCACCTTTATTGCCTCAGAAGTAACTAAAAGTTTGATAAAAGGCTCTAAACTTCAGCATTAAAATCCAGAGAGACACAGTTAGCAATGACCTGGTGAAAACAACGGCTTATTTAGCAGCTATGAGACACATATGTTTTGCAACGGATGTCACATGTAGATCAAAATAGAGAAAAAAGTGGACATTTGTTAGATGGCCAGAAAAATGACTTGTAATTAATTGGAAACTATGCTCTGTATGTGCTGCTGGTGTGTGTGTGTGTGTGTGTGTGTGTGTGTGTGTGTGTGTGTGTGTGTGTGTGTGTGTGTGTGTGTGTGTGTGTTAGTCCGATGACATTAGCCATTCGTCAGCAGGGCATCCATTCAGAGAAGCACCACATTTGGTCTCCATGGATACCAGCTGTGCACCTGAGCAAAGTGGGATTCATTGTTTGAGGAGAGCGAAAGTGTGTGTGTGTGTGTGTGTGTGTGTGTGTGTGTGTGTGTGTGTGTGTGTGTGTGTGTGTGTGTGTGTGTGTGTGTGTGTGTGTGTGTGTGTGTGTGTGTGTGTGTGTGTGTGTGTGTGTGTGTGTGTGTTCGAGTATGTGTGTGTGTTCGAGTCTGTGTGTAAAGGACAAAACAAATAATTTATTTTCTCTGCCGTCTTTGGTCTTTTGGGGCGAGGAGAGAAATTCTTCTGTTGTTCTTTACATCTGTGATCTTGTCCATTCTACAGTACTGCAATACTACCTGGTACAGCTTTAAAATCAAATCTGCTCAAAGATTGTTGGTCAAAATAAATACAGAGCTAAATCCCAGATCAAATGCACGCTGAAGACTCCTTGAACATGTTTTCTCTCACTGATTGTGCTGTTATGTTAAATGTTTGTTGTTTGTGTTTCAAGTATTTGTGTCTGGATATTTGTCTATGTTGGTGTTGGAGATGGAGCTGCTGTGACGCAAGTCACATTTCAGACTTGGTCTGACTAATAAAGTAATATCGTATCGTATGTGTGTGTTCTGTGAGGCCTTTGGAAGGTATATTGTGAAAAGACAGCTACATCTGCTGAGTTATGCACTAACATTACATTATAAGAAATGTTTCCAATATTTTTTTAACAAAAGACAAATGCCTCAATTTAAATCAAAGTCTATTTCCTGCAATAGCATCTTGTTGCTTTTGAGCATGCCTTAGCCTTGATGTTTTGACCTAACAGTTTTGACTTGTATCCAGTTTTAGGCCGTATTGATATGATACACTTGAGCTTGAACATTATAAATGAAAACAAGGTAAGCATACTTTAGTGGTAATGCGGCTCATAGCCCTTGAGCGATAAAGGGCTCTTGTCTTATCAACAAGCTAATAAACAAGCTAAGCTAACTTTAGCAGTCGCTATGTTCGGTGTCGTTCGGTTTGGAAAGGACAAGAGCTTTGAAGATAACTCGTCTCCCTATAAATAAAAAACAGCAGAACATCTAGAGCTGAAATTACCAGCGAAACATCGACCAAACTTTCACAAGGTAGGTTTGTTTAATTCGGCGCTTGGTAATAACCTCCTTTAGGTCTGCACCTTCATTTATCAAAGAAATGAGCCAAGCTAATGTTAGCTGTTAGCTCACAGCTGCGTCAGATATGATTGAAGCGCCTTTGTTTTTATCGTAAAACTGCTTCATTCAGTGTTTTTACGGATGTTATTCACCAAGTTTGTTGCTTCGGAAAGTACATTACATGTTACTTGTTAGACGCTTTTATCCAAAGCGACTTACATACTCAATACAGTGGACAATCCCCACAGGAGCAATTTGGGGTGAAGTGTCTCAGGGACACAACGACATGCTGACTGCAGTGGGGTTTGAACCTGTGACCCCCTGATCCGAACTCCGACGGACAACCCACTACGCCACACGCCTACCCATTGATCTAAATTTAGTTGCAACTTGACTCATAGCACTTTCAGGATCTCTGCTGTCCGTCAAGCCAAGCAAATGTTAATAATACATGTAAGATAAGATAAGAAGTACTTTATTGATCCCAATTTGGGAAATGTTTGAGTTGCAGCAGCATAAAAAGACATGGCATTGTACATTAGAGCAATTAAAAGACCAGAAATGAACAATCCAAAATGTAAACATCTCAAATAAAAATAGCATTAAAAAAGTAGAAAATATACATGTTGAAATATCAATTTAATTTATATTACGCTTTTCCTGGTAATCAAAGTCGCTAGCGGTTAGCTCACAGCTGCTAAGTCCGATCAGATAAGCATTCATTTTAAGATGAATGTTTTTTGTTTTTTACCTGTTTTAATCACTAGGTCTGTTTGTCACGTTGCAACCAAAGTCAGTCTTGTGTCATTACTACAGACTCCTAGTAGCAGAGAATGACGTATGTTGACTTTGAATGGGTTTTACACGACTTTGTTATCGTTGAAGCAGAATATATTTTGTCCAAAACACACATCCCTCTCTCCAGCCCTCTCTCTCTCCAGTGACTCAGTGTAATTGCAGTCATTTTTCTCCCTCAGTAATCGAACTGTGTGTGGGCATCAACGTGACGTGACATGAAAAGTACGGGGTCTCAGTTCCTCTCCACACCTCAGATAATCCAGTTGTTTTGACGCTTTACACAAATGAATTCCTTCCACCCAAATGCATGGGTGTCCGTACGTAGTTTTGGGAGACATAAAATGAAAAGATGAAGCCACCAATGAAGAGAGAAGTCAACGGAGTATTTCAGGAGCTGTGTAATGTGTGACGGGGGAGGAAACGGATGTACATAGTGATTCTGACACCTGAGATCAAAGCTATTTGTTAGTGTGCCTTTTTGTTTGCTAAATGATTTCCTGACTAGTCCAAAGATCTTGAGGAGAAATATTAGAGAAACAGCGAGAGAGGAGACGGTTAAGCATGCAGTATTGGCTTTGTCTAATTCAAATCAAAAGGGGTAGCTTTTGATTTTCAATTATTGGTTTTGTGTGGCCAACTTTCATTTTGAGTTATATCGTTCTCTCTGGTATTGAAAGCCTGTCTCAAGTGGTTAACGTCTTGCAGCTCTCCAGCCTGGATCAGTTGCAAAAGATGAGTGTTTGCTTTATGTTTGGGAAAGTCCTGTCTTCTAATGTCAGAGTACAGAAACACGTCCCTTTGCTCTCTGGAGTTCATGTCATCATTTCACCATCACCATCACTTTGATCCAGACTGAAAAAACCTCAAGAACTTCTTGGTAGATTTGAGTAAAATATGGTACAAATGTTCATGACCGAAATAACGAGATTGCGGATACAAGTGGCCGAGATGGGTTTTCTCCGCAGGGTGGCTGGCATCTCCCTTAGGGATAAGGTGAGAAGTTCAGTCATCCGGGAGGGACTCGGAGTTGAAGCCAGTTGAGGTGGTTCGGGCACCTAGTAAGGATGCCACCTGGGCGCCTCCCTAGGGAGGTGTTCCAGGCACGTCCAGCTGGGAAGAGACCGAGGGGTAGACCTAGGACCAGGTGGAGGGATTATATCTCTTCTCTGGCCTGGGAGCGCCTTGGGATCCCCCAGTCAGAGCTGGTTGATGAGGGGAAAGGAACGTTTGGGGCTCTCTGCTGGAACTGCTGGAACTGCTACCTCCGCGACCCGACCACGGATAAGCGGGAGAAGATGGATGGATGGATGTTCATGATCCCTGGATGATGAGTCCTGCAGATGTTTGGCGATCCCCTGACTTTTCATCATACGGTTAAAATTGTCTCAGAATTAATTGAATCAACTTTTGAAAAAGCCCTCAACTACACATATTTAGTTGAGTTTACAACCAAATACTATAGATTGGATAAAGTAAATTCATCATGTCCTAAACCAATGGTTGGAGTGTGGCGTTTTGGTTTTAGCCATATTGTTTTTTGATGGAGACAACATTTGTACAAGAGAATAAAGCAAAGAAGTTGTAGCACGAGGAAATACTGCCACCATCCAATCCTATTAATTACAAAGAAGCCACGCCCTAATGCACACTCTGTCTATTTGACTTAATAAAAGGCGTTTCTGAACTGATTTTTTTCATTTTATTCTCAAAACTTAAGAGAATGGTGACAGTTACCCCAAAAAGTCAACAGACAGGCCATAAAACCAAAACATTAAGCCGTCTTGAACTGTCATTTTCTTTGGTTTGCCACTATGGGCGACCAGCTTTGATAGATTTATTTGAACATAGAGATTAAAGCTTTCAGAGGACAAAACGTCCTTGTGAATATTGGACACAGAGTCCATTGTAGCTTAAATGAATACATCCAGTCCCTGCACATCTCACTGGAGCAGACGGGGCACCATAACCTTGATGATTGCTCTTTTCCTTTGATATTGGACTCAAAGGGGCGGTCAGTGATAGTAAAGCCTGTTTTATAAGGTCTCTTCCACACAGTTACATTTCCTGTTGAAACATCCCTGAGCTTTACAGTGAAGCCTGTGCATAAGGGTGTCAATGCAGCAAATGGAGAAGCATTTAAAGTGCATATAAAAAGTAAATGTTCCCTCAAAGAGAAAAATCACATTGATGCATTTGTATGATCAGTGTTGTAAAATCTGCAGTCAGTGAATGATTCACAGAAAGACGACACGACACCACTATGCAGGGCGGAGAGACCTGAATCTCCCTCAGAGGCAAATTAACACCGGGGCATCATTTTGCATAATGTGCAAATTCAAACGAAGGCAAGGCAAGTTTATTTATAAAGCACCTTTCAACACAAAGCAATTCAAAGTGCTTTTCAAAGACCATTAAGAAATGTGCTGCGGAAACACACAGAAGAGCGTTGAAAAACAGTCATTCAAAAGCAAAGATTAACACAGGTATAAAATACATGAATACAAGGTACAGTGCAGTGTGAGATGTGTGAGTAGTTCAATTAAAAGCAGCGGCAAAACGAAAGGTCTTCAGCCTGGATTTGAAAGTAGTAGTAGTATTTCCCAACTTGGGATCAATAAAGTTCTTCTTTTCTTATCTTCAGTATAACGGAAAGGTTTCCTCACCATTTTATTATTATTTGTTAGTTTGTCTCATTACATTTCCACCACAACACACACACACTCTCATTCACTTACACACAGAGATGGCAAAAGTACACACATCCTTTACTCAAGTAGAAGTACAGATACTCGTGTTTAAAAATACTCTGGTAAAAGTATAAGTACTGACTAAACTTCTTTACTCAAGTCAAAGTAAAGAGGGCTTTGAAATGTACTTCAGTAAAAAGTACCCATAACTAGCAGCTGTTTTAAAGAGTACCTGACCTCCCTTTATATTAATAGAACAATAATGTCATTGTTAGCTAATGAATGTTTCCATGCTGAACAACGGCAACATGACAACGTTTTCATTGGTCCCTCTTCTTTAGAGAAGACCAGGAAATGATGGATACACGGATCGTGTTCAAATCAATAGGCACGCAATGACTCTAAATAATAATGATCACGCCACCAAACACACATTCAAACTAAAGGAACCAGCCTGTTTGGGAAATGTAAGAAGTAGAAAGTACAGGTATTTGTGTTCAAAATGTAAGAAGTAGAAAGTACAGGTATTTGGGTTCAAAAGTAAAAAGTCGTCAGAAAAATTGAGTAAAGTACTGATACCAGAAACATGTACTTAAGTACAGAAACAAAGTACTTGTACTCCACTACTTCCCACCTCTGTTGGTTAGTTTGTCTCGGTACATTTCCACCACAACACACACACACGTGCACGTTTCTCATTCACTCACACACATCTGACCTATGAGTCATCCTGGCTTCACTACAGACTCTCTCTCTCTGTTTCCTGTCTCTTTAAACCTCTTCTTGTCACAGATGGATTCCGCAGACAGCCGCAGTCTTAGAGCTGCTTCCTGTCTCTCTCCGGGCACTCAGCGACCGCCAGAATCAGGCCCAGTTTAACCGGCAATTAAAAGCCTAATTCCTCATCGCTCACTACAATGGAGAAGGTGCAGGGGCCGGATGAACCCAAACAAAAAGCTTTGAGCAATGACCCACTAACACTGAATGTGAGAGTGGGGTTTCAATTATTCCAGACTAATGTGGGGAATCAGCTGCAGAACGGGCTTCACACTGGCAGGCTCTTTGTGTAGAAATGACTCACGGCTTTATGGGAATTTGAAATTGCCCAATCTGTTTCCTGAATTGATCTGCTGCGGTGAGGTTATTGGGAAGTGCAAGTTGAAAAGAAAAAAGGATGCATGCCTCAGGCTCAATCAATCACACATATATCAGCTTAGTGGGAGCACTGTGTGGAGGATTATACAATATAAATACAATTTGCACAGGTATAGGGCTGCACGATTGGACAAATGAACTTATTGTGATTATTTTTGACTGATTTTGCGAGAACAATTAAGGAAGGAATGATAATTTCTCCATTATTATTCTCATGATCATTAAAAATGTATTGATGATCATGGTGTGATTTATTTAAAAGATCAGTTCCAAATAAATATGTTTTGTTTAGTCTTTGGAACAATATTTGCCGCTCCGAAAAATAATATTTAAGACATATTCGGTCATATTGTGCGTCCTGCGATTTCAAAATTGCAGTTTTGATCAACTCGATTAATTATGCAGCCCTACATAGCTTTGTTAAATCAAATCAACGTTTAGTTAAATAGCCAAATATCACAAAACCTGTTTGGCTTTACAGATTAACAGACATAGATGACAGCTTAAAATATAGATAAAGTTACAAGAAAATGATAAAAGACATGAAAGAACGTGAAGTACAAATAGATGGAAAATAAAACGAGATAAAATACAACAAAAATACAGTAACAAAACAATAAAAACAATAAAAATAAATATAGTAAAAATACAATAAGAACTAATAAATAAATACAGTCAAAAAACTATAAATACAGTCAAAGAAAACTTTAAAAACAATATCATAAATACCATAAAATGTAGGAGTCAGGAGTCCAAACTCAGGGTAATCTTAAACCAGCTCGAACAGTATACATGTATGCATTTCCTTTTTAAGTATGCTTTCACCGTGCCATAAATAAAACAAGACATCGTTTTAAGGCAGAATTATTGGATGTATTAAATCTGCAGTTTCACATCCATTGCACCTCAGGCGATTCTACCTCACAGACATCTATTAGCTTCCTCCTCTCTTTAAAAAGCAGCCAGTGTTTACTCCTTCGAGCTCTTCAGTATCTGTGCCAAGAATATATCCCTCAGAGAGTCTGAGATGTATTATAAAAGCCCCCCCGGGTGGCATCTCTTCAGGAAACTGTTCAGTGTGAAAGGCTGTCTGTCACGATCAGCTTGCATCACAAATGAAAAGCTCCATGCAGGGATCTCTCTCTCTGGGATCGGATAGTTGATTGTTTTTCATTTAGGCACGGCCGATGCGTCTCCATATAGGGAAATGAAGCGCTTGTGATGTGCTCTTAAAAGCAAAAGATGGTGGATGTTGTCAAGTCTGTCTCCTAGAAATATTACTTTCCCTTTTCAACAGCTCACCTCTGGCTGCAGAGAACTCGCTGCTACATGGTTTCCCAAATTTGGATCAATAAAGTATCCATATATCTATCAATCTGTCAATCTATCTATCTATCTATCTATCTATCATGACAAAGTACTTAAAGGTAGGGTAGGTAAGAATGGAGAAATCAGCTTGAGTGCGCTAGAATTTGAAAGTACGCAGCCGAAAAAAATCTGCCCCTTCCTTCAGACTTCCTTACAGAGCCCCTCCTCCAACACACACATTACATGTCAGATGCTTTATCCAAAGCGACTTACATACATTCAGTACTGAGGACAATCCCCACAGGAGCAATTTGGGGTGAAGTGTCTCAGGGACACAACGACATGCTGACTGCAGTGGGACTCGAACTTGCTATCCCCTGATTTGAAGTCCAGAACACTACCCACTGAGCCACAGCCGCCCACACACGAACGTGCACATGACCAATGAGGGCACGAGATAAGTTTGTGCACAGATGGAAGGCTGACAGGCAGGTAGGCCATCCAGTTATCTGACCCGGGCCGGCTCAGATGATTGGTCGTGCTTTTTACAGCGCCACGGCTTCCACAGATGACATTTTTTTTATGTATTTATTGTCAAAGCATTTCATGTATTCATTGCTATCGGGATGTTAAGAGCATTCCATGGAATATAACAAAAAGTGTTTCTGAAGTGAATTACCTACCCCGCCTTTAACTATGCTTTAAGCTAAATGTATTTTATCCAGGATTCAAAGATGAAATAATAAATGACAACAAATGAAACGATCATGCATGAAAACAGCTTATTGAGGTTAGGTAAAACATCATGGTTAACCTCAAAATAAGTAAATGTTTTCACATTGTTTTAACGCAAATTAGGATAAAAAGTAGACATTGATGCTACAATCAAACAGGGGAGATTAGTAACCCAGTATCAGCTACTCAAAATTATAGAAAATGAATTCCGTACATTCTCAAAACATTTGATTATTTGCTCTAGTCATATTCCCCATAGGTCAAATATCACACCTCAATAATGGCTAAATGGAAAAGCCTTCAGAAATGGATCAACAGCTTGTGAAAGTTCACATCCTCACATCACAGTCGTTCTCCAACAGCTCTGAACCTGTGATGTGTAAGGTGCTGCAAAAGGATATTGAGCAGAAATGTGTTGATTACCTCATGTGGGGTCTTGAGGAGTGAGGTCGAGGCAACACAAAGCACCATTTAGGGGGAACGACCAGATAAAAGATGATGTGTTTGGTCTTTTATACAGTAGGAAACACACAGAGGGGTGAGCAGTGGAAGATATGCTTACTGTGAGTTACATTGACCTTCAGGTGGTGAGTGTTGTTTTTGTGAGGTTCCTAAATGAAGATTGAGTTTGATAAGGAAGGAGTCCGCGTTGTTAAACGTTCGGGCGTTTAAGAGTAGATATAAAGTCAAAGCTGCTCTCATCAGTGTTTACGTTAAAAAATTGGGGCCAAAAAACTTGTCCGGAAAGATTTGAATGTCCCGAACAAATGGTGGCAATGTCGGTCTAATACTATCCATGTTTTGGTAGCAAGTGACAGGAAGGAAAGAATTACCATGATCACGTGGCATGTAGATTTATGTTGTACTGAAAGTAGGCTACTTTAATATAAGACCCCGTCAATAACCTTGTGCATAACTCAAAATAATAAACACTATGCAAGCTTACGCTGTAACTATTAACTCAAGGAACTTCCCTTAGATTTAGGATGACAGATTCTTAAAATACAGAATAAAAACAACTTGTAATCAAACCCAAATACAGGTAACCAAGGCTAAGAGAAAACACTAGTTCTCACACACTGTTCGTAAAAGTACTGCGCTGACATTTGCATAAAAAGCAAGAAATCCATACTTATTCCACTCAAATGTAAACCAGTACTAGAAACAAGGTGACGCTGTTTGCTTAAAATCAGTATTGATGTATTGCAATACGTAACACCACCATCCTAGCTATTTGAAACCAAACCACAATCTAGATATTAGCAGCCCTCCCAAAATAGTCCTACTTTTAAGGAGTTAAAAACAATGTGTCAGGACCTCAACACAAACTGATGGACCCAAATGGACCCAGAGAAAAAGTCTTAAAGGTGGGGTAGGTAAGTTTGAGAAACCGGCTCGAGATACACTTTTTGTTATATTCCATGGAATGCTCTTAACATCCCGATAGCAATGAATATCTTAAATGCTTTGACAAAAGATCCATAAAAAAATATCATCTGTGGAAGCCGTAATACTGTAAAAAGCACGACCAATCATCTGAGCCGGCTCGGCTAAAATAACTGGATGGCCTACCTGCCTGTCAGCCTTCCATCTGTGCACAAACTTATCTCGTGCCCTCATTGGTCATGTGTGTTGGAGGAAGGGCTCTGTAAGGAAGTGGGAGATTTGTTCCGGCTGTGTATTTTCAAATTCTAGCGATCTCGAGCCGGTTTCTCCAAAATTACCTACTCCACCTTTAAATGTAAAAAAAGTATCTTTAATTACAAAGATCAGGAAATTCCTTTTAACAGAGTAGGTACTGGAATTAACAAAAAGCGCTCACAAGGAGGAAAAACTATGCATAACAAAAAGAGAACTTAAGAAAGAAATGTAAGCCTACAAAATTAACAAAACAACAAAACCTGACATGAGCGAAAGCGATCTTTTCTTAGCTGAGGCTTGGCACGACCATTCGGGGAAACAAACAAGACAAACTGACACAGGACAGGGGAGAGACAGGACTATTTAAACATGAGGTGAGTGGGAACAGGTGGAAACAATCAGGGGCGGGGCAGACACTGATGAAGGCGGGGAAAAACACACAGGGGGAGGAAGAAACAGGGCCTGAAATGAAAGACAAGAGGTAAATACAAAATAAAACAGGAAATGGAAAACGAGACATGACAATAAACACAAAGGGTGCGTCTCACTTCGGTTATTTTTCATTTCCTCGCTCCTCGGGCTCGGCAGTTGATTTGTCTGCGCCATCTTGAGTAGCGTCCCAGTGGCCTTATTTGTGCTGGAGGACCGAGGATCGAGGATCGAGGAGCGATAACGGAGGAGCGATAGTCAAGGAACTACCAGACCATCCTCCGGTGAAATCCTCAGACACTCGCCCCGCCCCCTTACTGTGTATCGCTCACTGATTGGACGATGCAGCGCATGCACTGATCTGGCTGCTGTCAGACGATCAGCTGTGCGGAGTCATCACAAACGGACGTCGCTTCACGTGACGCTCCGGAGGAAACAACGTCCCATTGCTCTTAAAACTCATTTCCCTGCTTCTCGTGGTTTCCTTGCGTCTCTCCATGCTTCCCTGGTGGGAGGGACTAGTCGCAGGGAAACGACGCAAGTGAGGAACGCAAGGAATCCATTTAACCGAAGTGAGATGCAGCTAGAGACTGACTAGAGATGAAGGATCTAAATAAACAGACATGACCAGACGTGAAAAAACATGAAAATTACAGACATAATACATGAACATAACTAACACATTTGACGAGACACAACACAATGCATTATCGTTATTGCATTGTGTTGTGTCTCTCAGAAAGCAAAAAAGATTACACTGTTAGTTTCAAACCACAATTTATATAATTGTCAATCAACTTATGTAACACCATAGTTGTTTGATTACAAACCACAATGCATTTAGATCTTTAGAACTCTCTCAAAATGGCTCCAGGAGTTTAAATGAAACACTGCAATAACGATAATGTATGGTACATCAAGTTAAACCAACCATCTCCAATGAAAGCCAAAGATTGATGTTTCTTTATTTCGTTAAAACACAGCTTATAATATTTCAGTCCAACAACAAAACGGATATTCTCGATCACGCCTTTGGGAGATAGCACTTGTTATCCAATCACAAGGACCTTTGTATTTATTAGCATGTATCTGACGTTGTGTGTATGATTTATTAATGCAGTGTAATCTCACAACAGGAGGTGGAGGCCCGGAGAGCAGGACCTGAGCGGCTGAGAAAAGGAAAAGCTCTGATGATAAATGATTCAAGAGATTTGTGCAGTGGGAGTTCTGGGATCCAGAGGAGGATCAATAACCAGATGGAGGTAGTAACATGTACTGATCAAAGAGTGCAATTATGCTGACATTAAAAGGTGGAACAACTGAGATTATTAGGTTGATAAACAGCCAAAAACCACAAAATAAATCCTTGTGCAATTCTCCCTAAAATCTTGTTTATACCAAAGACCATTTATTAGATACCAGATTGGTCAAATATACGATAAAGACTTTATTTTCACACTCAGGCTGGATATAACCTCACAGGACGAGCACACAATCATACAATCAAGTTCAGGAAACACTTAACAATCTTAATTATACCCAAACACAAACTACAGTTAAACACAGCTAAAAACAAAGTACAATCGAGGTTGAGGGGGACATTATACGTTAGTATTTTGGTCATAAACCACGTACAATTTTGAACCAAAAGAGCTGTTTGATGTTCACAAGTAACGAATCCACGTTTAACTTGCAACTTGGTTTAATAACCGTTTAATTCCATTGTGTTTATTTATTGTGTTCCTTTCTTTTGTCTTCTTATTATGTGTTAATGTTGATGTACAGTAAAGCACTTTGAATTGCCTCTGTGTCTTGAAAATGTGTTTATAAATAAACGTACCTTACCTTAGCAAAATATTCCCTAGGAGCCAATGAATATATAGAAATATCTCAATTCATCCATCTATATTTGTGGAGTTTTTTAGGTCAAACAGTTGGTGCTATAGAAAAGCCAGGGGATCAGCAGCTATGAATATCTGTACAAAACTGAGGTAATCCAACTAATAACTTATACATGCCAGTGGCAATTGATTAAAAGATTGACTGACTGACAGAAAGACAGACAGACGTTAGAGTGGCTTTTTAGCCCGCGTCACACTGTCCCGAACTTGACACCAGATGGACACACGAATATGGAATTGTGAATTTCGCACGAAGACGGCCCCGAACTTGGTCAACAGCCAAGCAACAGCCGAAGCAAGTACGATGCCTACAGAAGGCCACACGATGGCACCCGAACCACACACTCCGTCATGTTGTTTCCATAGCAACAACAACTTCCTGTCAACAGCGTAAACTCGCCTTCAAAATAAAAGCATCTAAATAAAACAGGAAGTTAACCTAAATGACATTTAAGACATACAACTGCAACGAAAGTAACAAAAACAATGTAATAGCCTTTTCAGTTTCACAGAACACAAATTGGGTTATTTACATAATATGTTTACATGATTTTGTTGTGCAATAAATGCAATCTCGATGTCATCGTACTATAATACGATGGCTACACGATGGCATTGCGAGGGCTTCACGTTAGGGCTGTGCAATTAATCGTATTTTAATCGCAATTACGATGTTGGCCTGCCACAATTACGAAAACAACATAATCGAAAAAAACGATTATTTTGCTTTGCTTGGTTGTGACATATTTGATCTAATTAATTTTGGTCTCATTTATTTGTATTTATCATATTTACATATGTTTAGTAGCTTGGGGAAGTGCGCTCCAAAATATTTGTTGATCTTGTTTATTGGTATTATTATTATTTTGATATTATTTATTTAAATGTATCATTTATTTTATTTATTTTTGTATTGGTTTTTCAGTTGAATTATACGTTCAGGGTAATCAACAGTTAAAAAGATACTGTTCAAATTATTATTTGTATTTGTTTTGTGCAATAAATTGATTTTTTCAAAGTCAATGAATAATCGTATTTAATAATCGTGATATCAATTATTGACCCAAATAATCGTGATTATGTTTTTTGCCATAATCGCACAGCCCTACTTCACGTAGTCGTGTTGCCTTCCTAACACAATCGGGCAGCTTCTTGTTTCCTTCATATTATCTTCGTGAGGCGAAAAATGCCCGATGGCACCGATGATCACACGAAGATGACACGATTTGACAAGATGCCCTCACGATGGCCTTACCATGGAAATGGACACACAAATTCAACACGAAAATGAACCTTCGCATGGTCTTTCGGCAATTTTTTGGAATGCCAAAGATTTTGCCACCGCTCACGAAGTTGCTGCCGGAGCCTGAGAAACTCCACCGGCAGTCATACGATGGCTTCAGATGCCCTCACGAATGGCCCGATGTTGTTACGATCAGAGCCGAATTTGAACATTTCCTTTATCGTGTGTCCATCTGGTGTCAATTTCGGGACAGTGTGACGCGGGCTTAAAGCATGTGCATTTGTTTAGTACACTAGAACAATAATAATAATACATTTAATTTCTATGCGCTTTTTCAACTGTATTTCCTTTTTATAAGTCCTTTAAGAGACCCAAGTACTCAGAGAGTGATGCACAAGTTACTCTTTTAACATCTGAATTGTGCAGAAGAACAGCAACATCAATGCTGTAAACGCTGTTTGAGTTATTCAGCCAAACGATCTGTTTTTTCACAGTTTCTGATTTGTTGATACGTATACTGTGGGTTCCCTTTTTCCTCTTGCTACCTGAGGAATAGTGAATTCCCTGTAAGGACACCATGAAGCCAAAGAGCTCAAACTGGCTTCAGCTTTATTCCTGCAGATACACTGAAAAGCCCCTCATCCTCTTTTCCACCACAGGGCTCATCCTCTACTCCCCATCTCCTCTTTTTCTCCTCTGTAAATGTTGAATGCAATATATGGTTTATTTCAGAAGCCTCCTATTCAGCCCCCTGCTCCTTTACAAGCCTCCTCGCTGTTTTGAGATGTGTTGCAGCAGAAAGCCTGGTTCCTGAGGAGCAGAGGAGGGAGGGAGGGAAGGGGTTATTTCTGTCGTTCAGGAGGAGGTAAACAACAAATATTCCCTCAACCACACGACATCTGCTCTGTGACTTTAAGAAGGGGAGGTTTTCTCAAAAAACAGCAACATCAAAGCCTGGGACCGTGAAGATTTCAACAGCAAGAGTGTTTTTTTTTTATATTCCTAACAAACCTAACAAAGGTGGGAAGTATTTACTCAAGTACTGTACTTCAGTACAATTTTGAGGTACTCGTATTCTACTTGAGTATTTCCATGTTATGCTTACTTTGTACTTCTACTTCACTACAGATCAGAGGTAAATGGTGTACTTTTCCTCCACTACATGTATATAATACCTTTAGTTACTTTACAGATGTGGATGAATGATGTGAAATCTAATCAAGTGTTAAATCAGACTTTAGTTCCACCTGGAGTAAATCCACAAGCTACCCTGCAGTATACAAAGTCATTCAAACTAGCTGCACCTTTACCAGCTTTGAGAACACTTTCATGATCAATCATTATAAAACATATCATATATATTATTCTGAAATGGACCAATCTGCACAATGACTACTTTTACTGTCGCTACTTTCACTATATTTTGATGAGAATACTTTTCTACTTTTACTTGAGGAACATTTTGAATGCAGGACTTTTACTGTAACAGAGTATTCCTACACTCTGGTACTTCTACTTTTACTAAGTACAAGATCTGAGTACTTCTACTTTTACTGAAGTACAAGATCTGAGTACTTCTACTTTTACTCAAGTACAAGATCTGAGTACTTCTACTTTTCCTCAAGTACAAGATCTGAGTACTTCTACTTTTACTCAAGTACAAGATCTGAGTACTTCTACATTTACTAAGTTCAATATCTGAGTACTTCTACTTTTACTAAAGTACAAGATCTGAGTACTTCTACTTTTACTCAAGTACAAGATCTGGGTACTTCTATTTTTACTCAAGTACAAGATCTAAGTACTTCTACTTTTACAAGATCTGAGTACTTCTCCCACCAAGGTATATATATACTGTAAATGGTAATAAAAGCTAATACGTTAAGATGCAGGTTCATGATCCCAGAATAAAATAATGAAATGTTCTCCTCTCTTTATAATCCCTTCTGACAACTTCTTAATATATATGTTTTCTTTCTCTCGGCCTCATTGCATCTGCCTGAGGCCAGTAAGATATAATACAGAAGGAATATCACGCACCATTGCTTCAAAACTGCAATAAAGCCCAGTTGCTGTTTCATGTGTTGTGACAACTTTAATAAAGAATTTCCGAGAATAGAGACACGTGTGTAGGTGGGCAACAAAAGAGAACATTGTCTTGTAGAAAGATCACGAGATCTCTTGTTCAGGTGTTTGGAAGTTAACTTCAGATAAAGTTACCTCTGGTTTAATCAGTTGTTAACGAAGTGGGGGCGGGTACAAAGAAAAATAAATCATGATATGTTTCACGGTTATAATTAAGATGCTGTTGTCGTGTCACTTTGAATGCTTCCACTTCGGCTCACTCGTTAGTTTGATTTTCCGTCAGACGTTACACAGTTGCACGACATCAGTTACAGAACGTTTTTTAAGTAAATAATCAACAAAAATTGTATTGCCGTTTGCAAGGGTGTGTTTATATTGTTGCATGGAGGAGGGGGGGCTTGAAAATAATTTAAGAGACAAAAGAGGGGACTGGAGAAAAGGTTTGGTAAAGTCTGACACTGTTCAACGCTGAGGGAAAGCAAGTTGCTTCTGTCATTTCAAAGCATGACGAGTAGACATTGTGTTTTAAGGGCTAACAGGGTGGATGTATGAAAGCAATGTTAGGTAACTATTTGACCTTGAAATAAAAGGATTTAAAACCATTTTTAAAAGCTTCTGACTTGTAATAACAAGTAGAAATCTCCTAAATGAGTTGATTTTGGTGTAACTGGAACACATTGTATGTTTATTTTCTCTGAGTACTTATGGCAATGAGACTATAAAAGGACATTGACAGACTAGAAAATGGAAAAGGAGAGAGCAACACAGAAAACAGATGTGGATAGGAGTGAATATCAGAAAGGCTTTTAGTCATTATCAAGAGCTTTGTGCAATAAAAAAGCTGCAAGACAGACATCAAGCCTCTTTGCTGTTAATAATAATAATTCAGTCAGACAACTAACGTGTTTCTTAATATGTTTATTAGAAGCAGCATATAGTTTGAGTTTGGCGTCTAGGCTCGGGCCTCATCACTCCACAGATTTACAAAGAACATTGAGTGATGATTAGATAACTATCCCCCGAGCCTACAGGTGGATGCTGGGGTGGAAGCTGGGGTGGAAGCTGGGGTGGAAGCTGGGGTGGAAGCTGGGGTGGAAGCTGGGGTGGAAGCTGGGATGGAAGCTGGGGTGGAGCTGGGGTGGAAGCTGGGGTGGAAGCTGGGGTGGAAGCTGGAGTGGAAGCTGGGGTGGAGCTGGGGTGGAAGCTGGGGTGGAAGCTGGGGTGGAAGCTGGGGTGGAAGCTGGGGTGGAAGCTGGGGTGGAAGCTGGGGTGGAAGCTGGAGTGGAAGCTGGGGTGGAAGCTGGGGTGGAAGCTGGGGTGGAAGCTGGGGTGGAGCTGGGGTGGAAGCTGGGGTGGAAGCTGGGGTGGAAGCTGGGGTGGAAGCTGCTGGGGTGGAAGCTGGGGTGGAAGCTGGGGTGGAGCTGGGGTGGAAGCTGGGGTGGAGCTGGGGTGGAAGCTGGGGTGGTGGTGGGGCAGGCGAGCAGCAGCAACATGAAACACAGCAGCAGGAACATGAACGTAGCAATAGCAAGTGAACACAGCAGTGGCAGCAGCAGCATAGCGAGGCAGAGGCAGGACGACCTGGCAGCTTAAATAGAGCGGCATGTTTAGGAGAATGTGTTTGGTTGGTTGTAAGAGGGACGAGGTGCGTCACGTGTTAATGTATCATTGGTGCTCGAGTTGACTGCCTGAACTAGCTCGCAGGCTTCGCCCCATTAATAATAATAATTATAATAATAATAATACATGTTATTTATATACGTAGCGCTTTTCCTGGTGCTCAAAGCGCTATACAAGAAAGTAAAGAAATATAACAACAACTAGTAATACATATTAGTTTGCTTACTGTGTCCTGTGTTGTTGAACTTTCTTAATGTGTGTCTCTGTTACCAAAGCTATCAACATGCTAGCTTCTGATCATAAGAAAAAACGTCCATTTCTGCCTGGCTGCTGTTTTCCTCCATCAATCATTATCCATGTTCAAAATGTCATCACTTTTTCATATCAGTTTAGCCTGTTAGACATACATGAGAATTAGTCATAATGTGCGTATGAATTCAAGAGTTAGTGAGGTCAAAGTTTGACTTTTGATCACCAAACTCTAATCAGTTCACCTGATGGACATTTGGGACACATTTGAAGAAAATTACCTCCAAGCCAACTTGCAAAAATACTAATCCAATCCTGTAGCTTAACCAGTTGAGCCCTGAGCCTGTTTTTCAGGTCTCAGGCTCGAAAATGACATTCCCAGAACAAATGACTATATCTTCACTTCTAAAAGGGCTAAATTAATAATCTTTTTTCTCAAAGCAATGATAAACCTGTGAGTTGGATGTAGAAAAGTCAGAATCAATATAGATGTTTTTATTGTAAAGTAAATTCAGATTGAACATAGTAAAGAAATGTAAATTATAGTGTCCGTCCAAAGAAACAACATTACTTATAGTGAAAACCACCCTTGAATGATGGGATAGTAGACTAAAAGCTTTAGGAATCCAAACTATAACATATAATAAGTACCCTGTATCAAGATTGATGCAAAACAAGTGACATTTGACCTTTTTAGAGAGGTTTAGAAAAAACTTCTGGGGTCATTTGGGTGGATTTGCCATATGTCAGGAACCTATTGGTCGATTTTGGTGATTGACACCTCTTTTGAACCGTTAGAGCCAATAGAATCGAGGGGGAAGTTCCTCAATCCATCTAAACATTTCCATTGAGGAGTGAGAGTGATGCGCACGCAGTTTGCCCAAACCGAAAGCTATGTTACGCTCTGAAAACTGAAAACTAGGCTTATTGCCATAAATATTACGATGGATTATCAGTAATCATTTCAAAGTGACACAGAGACAGACGTTGGTGTGAACGCCACTGTCTTAAAAAGTGACATTATAAAATAAAAGTAAAGTTATAATATAACATTTGACATTATGAAAAAGTAATGTCATGGGAAAAATACCTATTGGGAAATAAAAACAGACCTTAAAAATAAGATTTGGCAAAATGAAATAGAGTTGATTATTACATTTAGGTTTTAAGTTCGAATGATTCAAGTCCAGGCAAGAGTCCTTTCTGTGCATTTTATTCCTATAACAATATGCAAAGAACAAATGTTAACACTCGTTCCCTGACGCTTTCCAGTGGCCTCTTTGTGGTAAATACCATAATACAACTTCAAAATAAAAGCATAAAACTACTTTAACTTACTTAAAGGTCACCTATCATGCTATTTCTAGGCAATAGCATAGGTCTCAGATATATAAAAATATATAAAAAACATGCTATGAAGTGTTTTGCTCAAAATACCAAACAGATCACCCATTCTAGCCATGCCTCATATCCCTCTATTTCACTTCCTGTTTCAAAAGTGCTGATTTGGGGTATAAAGCTTTAAAAAAAAAAAAAAGAATTGATAAAGAAAAAAAGGAGGGGTCTGAGCTCATGCGGGACCCGGCAGCTACTGTCTAAACTAAATTCTGCCGTGATGAAACGCCATATCATGGATTATCAAGGATTCTCTCTGAAACAGTATGGAGCTCAAAGGCTTTCTCTCTTGCCGGTTATACCACAAGGTGAGTTCCTTTTTATTTCCTGCTTCTTCACACACATGCTCTCCAGTACAGGTTAGCTCTGAGTGTTAGCGATGCTAATGTAAACACCGACCATATTACGTCCAAAACAGTCGGGCATTGTTTCTGATAGCAACGTTTCTGATAGGGCCGTGGGTGTAAAGCCAGCCTACATTTCCGATATTACGTCATATCGGACGCAAATCTGGATCAGCTCCGTTGTAGCCCCGTTTTTAGAGATTTGGGTACGGAGGAAAAGAGAGAGGGTTTTATTTTCTGATGCTGCGTGAGTTCCCCGGCACACCGGGGACACATGTTTATGTATAAAAGACATCAAAAAGTGCATTTTGCATGATAGGTCCCCTTTAAATAATAACACTAATAATACATTTACTATAAACAAAAACAGCGAGAAAATGAATTTAACTATTCAATAACATAAATCAAAAATATAGCTTCAACAATTATTATTATTTATTGTGGATTTCTTGGTGTTGATACAAATGAAGATGTATTTCCTAATAAGGAATTAGGAAAATAAGAATTATGTTTTTCGTGATTTCTACTAAACAATATATTTATATGATTTAGTTCCCGATGTTTTTGAGGTTTCATTCTTAAAAGGCATGGTGATTAAAACATTTAACATGATGTGTTATTCACCATTATAGTTGTCTGTAATCATACACTTACACGCTCTCCTACATTTCCTGTTTTAATTTCCCTTTGCGTGCTAACGATGCCTCCCGTTTCATTGTGATTTTCATAACCAGGCAAAGTGGTCTGATTGTGTGTGCTGTATTCTCCTCACAGGTGACTCATGCTCCTCCTGTGGAGACACAAGCACTTTAAAACCTCTCCTCTCCTCTTCTTCTTGTTGTTGTTGAATGAAGTACTTATTAGCACCCTGAGGTCTGTTGTCTCTCTCACAAAAACAACAGCTAATAAAAGTCTTTTAGTGGAGGTTTGTAAAAAAAATATAGAAAATGGGTGATTTCAGTGTTTTCGTCATTTCAGGGAACGGTGACAAATGTGGTGCGGAAACAATTTGTTTATGTGTGTGCTATAAATGCCTTGGAGAGACTGGTGCCACATCTCACATTTCACAAAAGAGCAAAAAGTGATGCATCACACCTATTCCCAGAGACACACACACACACAGACACACACACACACACACACACACACACACACACACACACACACACACACACACACACACACACACACACACACACACACACACACACACACACACACACACACACACACACACACACACACACACACACACACACACACACACACACACACACACACACACACACACACACACACACACACACACACACACACACGCTATCGACCAGAGAAAAGAGTCTGACGTCAAACCCTGCAGACCCATTCACAACCTCTCCCTCTCGTTTCCATCCCTCTCTCTTTGCCAAGCCTCTGACACCCCGAGTTAAAGAGCACACTGATTGGCTGTCGGTAACAAATGGAGAGCAGCTGCTGAGTCTTCAGGGGACAAACAAACCGAGAGAAAAGGTAAAAGAGGTGAGAGGAGGTGAGGCTCACGACCAATAAAAGGCGAGTTATTGTGTTTAAAGGGCACATCATGATTTACAGTATTCATTTAGAAATGACAAAAAGTTTGAGTTCCTTGAAGATATACAGTTTCCCAGTCAGCTTCTTACAATGAGCATTATGTGTTCTACATAAACACTCACTTTGTGACACATTAGGAGCAGCTTTGGTTCCTTAATATAAGATATTTCTGTATTTGTGTCTGTTTTTTTATGCACATCCATGCCCCTATCCAGCAACATTTGAATTAAAATATTATGGTAATTTCCCTTTGGTTGCAAAGATACTGTCAAATGTTTAGTATTGGGAATTCTATCGTGAAACCATGTCCCTATGGATTAAGCTTCTCAAGACATTAAGAAATAAACCCTTTTTCCAAAGTGTGATTATTGCTTATTTTGTCTTAAAAACGTAGACACAAAACACATTTTATACTCGAGATACCTGACCTTTAAATCGATGCTAAGCAAACTAGTTGTTTGTTCCTTCCCTTTAATACGACACACAACACATTTAAAATAACTCCCATCACTTTTAAACACTTTTGAAACAGTTAACTTATGCAACAAAACTACTGGTTAAGGTTTAGGAACAGATTGTTGTTTGATGATGGCTCTCACGGGATTGTTGACATCCTCCTGGATTCATCTTGTTCTTATTTATAGACACATGCATTCTCAAGCATTTGGACTATCTGTTGTAAATGTATTATCTCTTTAATTTACACACGACATCTATTGTACGTCTGTCAGTCCTCTGTTGATCTCCCCGAGGTTTCTTCCATTTTTCTTCCATTAACTATTGGGTTTCTTTGGGGGTCTTTCAAGGTTCAAGGTTCATGGTTCAAGGTTCTTTATTTGTCATACGAACATAGCTACAGAGTAGTTATGTCGATGAAAATCTTAGGTCACAGGCTTCTCCTTGTCCCATGTGAGGGTCCAATGACAGAGGGGGGTCGTATTCATAATCTGTACAAACTGTAAAGTCCACTGAGACAAAATGTGTGATATTGGGTTATATAAATAAACCTTGATTGATTGATTGATTGATTGATTGATTGTACTATTTGGGAATGTTTGCCTTGTGCTACCATTTTATAGACTAACCAATTAAGAGTGTGTCGTATTCATATTCTGTACAAACTGTAAAGTCCACTGGATAAAAATGGGTACGTCTGTGACGAAAGACGTTACGTTAAAATAAGTCGACATTACCTCTTAGTTTTACAACAGGACATCATGTTAAATATCAAGATAAATATGTACTGTAAAATGCTGCTTGTACAAATGCCTTGCGAGGTTGTTTTTTTGGGGAGGACAGGCTGTCTCGTCCCTGATGGCATATACCAATTTACTGATTTTAATGACGGTGGGCTGCTGCACTAGAGGATGTCCCCATAACCCCAGTAAATGAACCTGGCGCCACGTTTTCCAAAAAGCTAAGTTGTTAGAGCTTTCATCCACCCTAAATTAGAAATCAAATTTAAATGGAAGGGAGGAAAAACGTCTGATCCATCCAAAAGAAGGACTAGGAGTACTTTATGAGAAATGAGGAGAAATTATGCAAATAACATGGCAAATTATAATTTATGGAGCAGTTTTAATATCAATATTTAAGCAAATGTATGGAACTTAATGTAGAAAAGAAGTGCTGTCCTCGAAAAAAGCTCTTAAACCCTGTACGGAAAACTGGCCATTTA
The DNA here is from genome assembly GCF_902827165.1 of Trematomus bernacchii. NCBI lineage: Eukaryota > Metazoa > Chordata > Actinopteri > Perciformes > Nototheniidae > Trematomus > Trematomus bernacchii. The sequence goes on from NW_022988159.1 coordinate 1,022,581, forward strand.
ATTTATAAAAGGCTTTAGAAGTAAAGTTATGGGTCGGCTTGGGAAGGCCAAACGTCAGTTATTTCCTGACATAAAAACAGGTTGAAAAAAGTATTCAACAACTCACAGGAAAAGATCTTCCACGAGTATGATACATGGGATTTTATAAGATGACCCCTTAGATTTTTGTGTCTCTTGTTAACTGTACAATGGACCATTTCAGATCTTGTACTTGAGTAAAAGTAGAAGTATCAGATCTTGAGTAAAAGTAGAAGTACTCAGATCTTGAGTAAAAGTAGAAGTACTCAGATCTTGAGTAAAAGTAGAAGTACTCAGATCTTGTACTTGAGTAAAAGTAGAAGTACTCAGATCTTGAGTAAAAGTAGAAGTACTCAGATCTTGTAGTTGAGTAAAAGTAGAAGTACTCAGATCTTGAGTAAAAGTAGAAGTACTCAGATCTTGTAGTTGAATAAAAGTAGAAGTACTCAGATCTTGTACTTGAGTAAAAGTAGAAGTACCAGAGTATAGGAATACTCTGTTACAGTAAAAGTCCTGCATTCAAAATGTTCCTCAAGTCAAAGTAGAAAAGTATTCTCATCAAAATATAGTTAAAGTAGCGACAGTAAAAGTATTCATTGTGCAGATTGGTCCATTTCAGAATAATATATATGATATGTTTTATAATGATTGATCATGAAAGTGTTCTCAAAGCTGGTAAAGGTGCAGCTAGTTTGAATGACTTTGTATACTGCAGGGTAGCTTGTGAATTTACTCCAGGTGGAACTAAAGTCTGATTTAACACTTGATTATATTTCACATCATTCATCCAGATCTGTGAAGTAACTATTACATATGTGTAGTGGAGTAGAAGTACAACATAGCAAAGCATTGAAATACTCAAGTAAAGTACAAGTAGGCTACCTCAAAACTGAAACAGTACTTGAGTAAAAGTACTTTACACCGCTGATTATGCATCAAAATTCCTCAGTAGATTAATATGTTGTAAAGTAACTGGTAATCTATGTTGTCAAGTTAATGTAGAGGAGACAAAGTACAATGTGTGCCTCCAAATAGTACTTGAAAATAAGTAGTACAATATAAATAATTAGTACAAGAACCTAAAACGTATTTGTACTACTTGAGTAACTTCCCATTTTCTTAAATATAACCCACTAGGCAACAGAGGATGATGGACACTGACCATCCATGTAAACAGATGTTTGGATTACAGGTTCTTGTCACCATTGAATTGACCATTGATAAGGAATGTCTCTCACCTTGTCTCCAGGGGTGTAACTGTGCTCCCTCCCCGACCACGGAGTGCGATATCCGGCTTACTGTCCTCTGTTGTTGGGCTGACGATATCTTCTACGGTTCTAGCTGGAGGTTAGCATCAAAGCTAGCTGGAGGTTAGCATCGAAGCTAATTACGTTTTTCTTTTCTTTTTTCTTGTCTTTCAACTTTATTGAACAATTATTCCAAGACTTTAGAAAAAGGCACATAACACCAGTGTTCATTACGTACATTAAAAACTGAGGGCATTATGAACAGGGAACAGAACATTATTAAATGTGTTTCTTGATTACTTTTCTGAAATTACCATTAAAATAAGGATAGCCTCATTTTAGTTTTGGTAGCTTACTTTAAGTATAACATCGATGCTAATACCGTTTTACATTTATTTTATTAAGCACTTTGAATGCACTGCGTTATCTTCTAAAAGATGGTAGGCCTATTCATACATAAAATACACACCCTCAAAAAACATTGATTGTGTACCCTTGCAAATCAAAAAGGTATCCTACACTTTACCTTTGCCTTTGGTCATGTTGATAATTTTAGAAGTAGGCTATTTTTCCGAGAACCGGGTTAAATGGAAACAAATATTCTGCAAACATTTAGAAATGGAAACAATTTATTTTGGGCCTCTCGAGTAGAAAGGTAAAAAGGTTTACAACATTACTGTGGACTGTGGTAAGTGCACTTCTTTTAAGGGTTGGAGTAAAGTCACATTTCTACTGGAAAGTCTTACAAATATAGTTCATACACAAATTCTAGCAGCTCTATCTGAATATTAAAATATATAAAAACTAGCCATACTACGGCTCAAATACAGCCCAGTTTTATGAGACTATAACATGACCTAACCTTAGTTAGTTCCTTTGCTGGAAAAGCTTCACACCCACCAACGTTTATAAAAATGTGACCTCCAGCGATGACACCACACTGCCCAGCAAGAGAGGGGAATAACGACTAATTGCCTGTATGAAACTTCTCATTTGACCTGAGGAAAACCTTGTGTTTTTTTATACTGGCCTGGCAGTAGAAATGGGGGCGGAACTGAGCTGTAATTGGTTTCTGTTTACTAGTAATCCTGCCACAGACAAAACCCGCAAGCAATTAGCCTGACAGCTCAGGCTCTGTCAGTACAAAACGGGCACTGGGTGTGTGTGCGTGTGTGTTTGCATGCGTGTGTGTGTGTGTGTGTGTGTGTGTGTGTGTGTGTGTGTGTGTGTGTGTGTGTTTGCATGCGTGTGTGTGTGTGTGTGTGTTTGCATGCGCGTGTGTGTGTGTGTGTGTGTGTGTGTGTGTAAGCATGTGTGTGTGTGTGTGTGTGTGTGTGTGTGTCACGAGGGAAAATGTAATCAGGCTGACGGAGACATGAGATTAAAATCATCTCTTTTGTCCTGGTTTCTTTTTCTTTCTGCTCCTTAAATATCTGGTATGACAACATTAGCGAGGTCGTCCAATAAGAATGACTCTTGCTGCGTTCCTCCAGGGGAAAAAATATACCAGAATATATTTGATGTGCATCAATGTCAATCAATATATACACGTTGTGATATGACAGGACTATTTTGGTATGACTCACCGCTCGTTGTTTTTTTTGTCCATGCTACAAATGCGGCGGGAAATTATTCAACTGGTTTGTCAGAACATATTCGGGTGCAATACAGATGATTTTATGGTGATTATAAATGCTCCAAGTAGGGAATGAGTCCTTACCCCAAGTGAAGGAGTTCAAGTATCTCGGGATCTTGTTCTCGAGTGAGGGAACAATGGAGCGTGAGATGGGCCGGAGAATCGGAGCAGCGGGAGCGGTACTGCAGTCGCTTTACCGCACCGTTGTGACGAAAAGAGAGCTGAGCCAGAAGGCAAAGCTCTCTGTCTACCGGGCCATTTCCGTTCCTACCCTCACCTATGGTCATGAAGGATGGGTCATGACCGAAAGAACGAGATTGCGGATACAAGCGGCCGAGATGGGTTTTCTCCGCAGGGTGTCTGGCGTCTCCCTTAGGGATAAGGTGAGAAGTTCAGACATCCGGGAGGGACTCGGAGTTGAACCGCTCCTCCTTCGTGTCGAAAGTAGCCAGTTGAGGTGGTTCGGGCACCTAGTAAGGATGCCACCTGGGCGCCTCCCTAGGGAGGTGTTCCAGGCACGTCCAGCTGGGAAGAGACCGAGGGGTAGACCTAGGACCAGGTGGAGGGATTATATCTCTTCTCTGGCCTGGGAGCGCCTTGGGATCCCCCGGTCAGAGCTGGTTGATGTGGGGAAAGGAACGTTTGGGGCTCTCTGCTGGAACTGATACCTCCGAGACCCGACCACGGATAAGCGGGAGAAGATGGATGGATGGAAATGCTCCAAACCACAAATATTAAAGATTTTTTAACTGAAACACACATTTCTTCAGTCAAACTCACATCTGTATATCAATATGTTCCTTTCTTGTCCTTAAATATCCAGTATGACAACAATGTAAAGGTTGAATTTATACTAATAACGGTCACTCTTGCTGCAGGGGAAAAAAGACAGAGATATAATTACATCAATATGAATCCATACATTGTGAATATGACAGGACTGGGACTTTAATGACTGGGATGTTTTTGTATGACTCATCACTCGTTTTGCACACCACAAATGCAGCAGAAAATTGTGCCATTGGTTTGTCAGAACATATTCGGGTGCAATAAAAAACATTGTTATGGTGATTATAAATGCTATAAAGAAGTATAAACATCCACACAGATTTCTTTATTCAGATTCAGAAGTTTACATTTGTATTTCCACAGTATGATGGTTTTTGCTTCATACAAATGTAGAGAAACCCACAAACAGAGAGTGCTTATATACTGGGACAAAGCTGAAAACTAAATTCACTGAATATCACACAAGCAGGCGAGCAGAGGATAGCCTGAGCTCACATCGGGCACAGCGACGAGGGGGATTTATGAATGAATCTGAGAGCTACACACACACACATCTGTACCAGACAAGATTTGACAGGCAGCCAAAAATAGAGACCCTGTGCAGGCTGGCTGACGACAAAAGTGCGCTCTTGCTTCCACACACACACACACACACACACACACACACACACACACACACACACACACACACACACACACACACACACACACACACACACACACACACACACACACACACACACACACACACACACACACACACACACACACACACACACACACACACACACACACACACACACACTCTGCAGTCCCTCTGTCACCCCGCCCCGTCTCAGGCTCTTTGGCGGAGTCCGTATGTGTGAGTCATCGCTGGACTCTTTAACTGTCTCCGTCCCTCAGTGCTGCAGCAGAGACACAGTGAATGAAAACAGCAAATTAACAGTCTCAACTACAGGGGGGGTATTATTATGAGTCTAATATACAGGCGGTAAATAAATAAAATTATTCAAAGGGGGAAAAACATTTATTAAGTGTATTTTTAAGCAATTAAACCTCATTTATTTAGCAATTAAATGCAGATAACAACCATTTAAAGGGTGAATAAGTGTCTTTTCTCTGAAATTCCCCACTAGATGAACTCACATATTTGTTTACAGTCTACATATTTATTTATAATAATAATAATAATACACAATAATATGATTTCTACATATAATCTTACTCTATGTATTTACATTCTTAATTCTGCATTTTACCTGCACCGATGTCTCACTTTCCCCACTCTCTTGCATTATTTTCATTTATCTTTTATTATAGGCGGAGACATGGGACTAAAGATTCTCTTCTCGCAAAACCAGCTAATGTGCATATGAAAATAAAGCCTTTGAATCTTTTAAATACTCAGACTCACAAACCCCCATCACTGCTCACATCACTGCCAAGAAAGAAGAGTATTATGAGCCAGTCAATGCTCCTAAATATAGCCCCATTATGAATGTATTCATTTCATCACAGACTGCGACAGAATCCATTATGCAGCCACCGAGATGTTCTGGGTCACAAATATAGTTTCAGTTCATGTTCAAAGAGAGGAGCAGCTCTGTTTGGCTGACTCAAATGAAGTGTGTGTGTGTGTGTGTGTGTGTGTGTGTGTGTGTGTGTGTGTGTGTGTGTGTGTGTGTGTGTGTGTGTGTGTGTGTGTGTGTGTGTGTGTGTGTGTGTGTGTGTGTGTGTGTGTGTGTGTGTGTGTGTGTTACGCATCTCCTCGCTTTGTGACGCACGGGTCAGGTGGTTCCTCTAATAGCTGTCCGCGGTGCTGAATCAGACTCACACAGAGACGGAGAGAGCCTCCTCCTCACTAACTACTAACACAAGGTAAGGTTGTGATTGAATGCACGAACCACGCTACACTCTTTGCGTGTTTACTGTCACACGATATAAGAATAGAGAGGGAGGGGTTGTTGTGGTTTTTCTTTGTTACATCAGCTTTTGTTTCAGGAGCTGTTTACCAACCTGATGCACCGCCACATCTGTAGGGCGAAGAGGTCTCTTTGTTCTCATTTCGCTACGGATTATCCGAGATTGTTACCGTTTTTATCTTATAAGGGTAAAAAAACTAAACGTAAAAAATGATAACGAGGAAGTTTTGCGATTTTAAATTAGGTTGGGAAAATGAAAGAAAAAGTAAACGGACTTAAAAACGGCAGCAATTACGTTTGCATCGTCGCTTTTCGTGTGTTTTGCATCGCTTTCTGTGACTCCTACTCCTACAAAAGTTTCAATTATCAAAATAGTCTTATTTGTGCAGGAATTTGCATTAAAAAAAAACATGTTTGAGCGAATTTTGCACGCGCAGTTCAGGACAGGCACTTCATCTTTATCAAACGTTTTTTTTTTTCCATTCCGAGTAAAAAGAAAACGGTAATAATAGCCGTTTTAAGCATATTAACGGTAAACGGGAGGGTTCCATGGAAACATCAGTCTTACCGGGTTGCCTTGACAACGGGGCCGTGACTCGCGGAGAGCAGCAATTTGAAGAACTAATGAGATTTGCACGAGAGCTGAATAGCGCTGTTATTACTGCTGCAAACAGGAGGGCTGCAGCAGCAACAGGCAGCAACACACTGAACACCCAGTTATATATTTATTATACATATTAATTAATTTATTTGTTAGTTATTTTTATGTAATCATTATTTTTAACATTATTTTATTTATTTGTATTATCATCATGTATTTATTTATTACTTTTATATTTATTATATATACACATTTGTAATTATTAATTGTATTAATTATTTCTATTAATTTCAGCATTATTTTATTTATTTTTATTATCATGTATTTATTTATTACTTTGATATTTTATTATATTTCTATAAATGTATTTTACATATACTATTATTATTTATTTTGTATTATTATCATTATAAACAAATATAGTGAATTAAATAGTGACCACCAGTTGCTTCTTAGCAATCATCCTGATTTGGTTACATTATTTTTTAAATGCAGCATATTTCATGTTTTCTTTAATGTCAAAAATAAAAAACAACAAGCATAATTCAAGTTAACCGGACAAAGAAACAGTTTTTGTTGTTGTTAACAGGATTTGGTCAAGTTAATATAAATATTGTTTAAGTTAATTGAGGCACTAAAATGGTTTTAAAAAGATACCTGATTTAAGTATTACACCTTTTTTGGTATTGCATATTCATTTACAGATTGAGAGATGTTGTTCTCAATTACTCTGTTCAAATATAGATTATACACTGTTAGTTTGACCTGGTTTAAACCCGAGTGCTTTTACATCAGTGTCTCTGCGGTCTATCATCACACCGGACATTCAAAGTGACGATGAGAGCGAAAGGCTTTCACGGTAAATGCCACGGTGGTATCCGTTGTGAACATGTCAGCTTTACGTGTAAAAAGGTCATCTCTGACTTCGGTCTCTTTGTGTCTCTCCTCTGCAGGCGTCACCATGCCGTCACTCCCCACAGGCAAACCTTTCCTCATCTGTTGCACCCACTTCATCTTCCTCTTCGTCTTCCTCTTCGCCTCCTCTCACGTTCGGGGGGCTTCTCTCCGGCAGCGAGGAAGTGAATCCCAGAGAGGAGGAGGAGGAGGAGGAGGAGGAGGCGACTTCCTGCAGAGCCCCAACGACGACATGCTCAAAGCTCTGGAGTTCATCGAGAGCCTGCGTCAGAGGAGCGGCACGAGTACGGGATACGATGTAGACGACGCCGAGAAGCTGAGAGCGATGCTGAGGCTGGCTCCGAAAGAGGAAGAGGAGGATGAGGAGGATGATGAAGGCAGGGAGGATAAGAGTGAGGAGCTGCTGCAGGCTGTGCTCAGCACCCTCCAGGAGACGGAGCAAGCCTCAAAACAGACGCCGCTTCGCCCCAGGGTGCAACAACACGGCATCAAGCCCCACAGGAAGATGCCGCTGATGTTTGAGGATGAGGAAGAGGGCGAGGGCGACGAGGAAGAAGAGGGAGAGGAGGGGCCGGATCTGGCGCCTTTCAAACGCACAAACGAGAACGTGGAGGGGAAGTACACGCCGCAGAATCTGGCCACGCTGCAGTCCGTGTTCGACGAACTGGACAAGATGACCAGCGTGAAGACGAAGAGGCAGGAAGAGGAAGAGGAGGATGACGAAGATGAGGATATGTTCAACGTGAGGAACGTGGCGTATGACGACGAAGGAGGGGATCTCGCAGACTGGGGAGAGGGGGAGGAAGTCAAACAAGAGGAGGACCGACGGACCGATTATGACGAAGAAGCGGACGACGACGAGAAAGACAACTACCCGGTCAAGAGGTCAAGAGACACGGACGAAGTCGCCAATCTCGTAGACTATTACCTCCTGAAGGTGCTGGAGAAAACGGAGGAAGAGGAGCACAAGAGAGAGATAGAGGAAGAGGAGAAGAAGAGAGAGGAAGAGGAGAAGAAGAAGAGGGACACCATGGATCCGAGGACCATCTACCAGCTCATACAGATCTCACAGAAATACCAGATCCCCCCGGAGGACCTGGTGGACATGCTGAACACGGGAGAAACCACCGAGCCACGAAAACCCTCTCCGGTGTCCCCGAAGAAGACGCACAAGTTTCCCGAAGAAACGTTCTTCAACAGACGATTTCCTGAGAGGCAGAAGACCCCCGAAGAAAGGCGGACGGAGGAGATCCTGAGCATCCTGGGGTTAGGAGGCGACGAAGACAAAACTCCCGTCAGGAAGCAGTACTCCTCCTACTCCTCGCCGTCATCACAACGGAGACCCCTCCCCTCCGGCACGTTACGGGACGACTACGACGACACCTTGGACGAAGACGAGCTGGCGGCGTATCTAGCGGCTCAGATGCTCGTTCGGTATCCGATAAACAGAAACAGAAACAACAAGGTGAGCCAAAAGCGGGAGGAACCGAGCGGCGCCGGCTCCTTTGAGCGGGCGATGCAGGCGTACTTTGATCAGATGGACTCGGGTAGAAAGGAAAGGAGACACACGGAGGACGAGGACGAGGAGGATAAGACGAAGGGTTTTGATAATGAGGCGGTGATGAAACTAATGAGCTACCTGAGCCCAGACACTGAAGAGAGAGAGAGCGACGCCAAAACTGAACAGGAGAAATAAAGCCTGGAGATAGATGTATAGTATATATAAATATATATATTGTTTTGGTGGAGAATAAAGTATTTTGAAGAATAAAATGAAATGCAGTTCAGTAGGTTTACAACCGTTCTTATTTATTAGCAGAGATGTGAGTTCAGACATTCATTTGATGCTTCTTCTTTTTTTAAACAATCCGTACATGTGACTCACCAGCCTTTCAACACACACACACACACACACACACACACACACACACACACACACACACACACACACACACACACACACACACACACACACACACACACACACACACACACACACACACACACACCACACACACACACACACACACACACACACACACACACACACACACACACACACACACACACACACACACACACACACACACACACACACAAATCAGTGTTGGATCCTTGTGTTTTTTTGGGGTAATTCTTTCTTAAATGTGGTCATATGTGACATTCCTGAGGTTAATAAAGCATTGACTTTATTTTTTCCTTACTGTGTAGTGTTTCTTCATTTCCTCACCATCACACAATGCCTGACATGTATCACCGCTGAGAGTACAAAAACATATTTACACGTAATAAAGAGACTACTTTCAGTCGTAAAACCCTGAGATTAATTAACATGAGGCTTTAAAAGGCACTTAGTGTGTCAAACATGATTACAATTGTTCAAAACGACACAGATTGTGGCTGTTGGAGGACCACAGCATGACGTCAAATGAGTCATTATTACTCAATTAAAACGAGAAATAATGAACCTTTTGTTTCAAGTTTTGAAAAGTGAGAAATCCTTGTCTTCAGTAGGTGGGCTTGCTCATGTATTCCTCCATCGTCTGTGAGGAGAGGAGAACAATAAAAACATCAACAAATATTAATGGGTTAGGGTTAGGCCACAAAACCTTTATTTTCTATTTTATTTAATTATATATTTTATTTGACAGGAATGGTGCACAACAATAGAGCGGTGCAGGGATGGCGTGTTTACCCGGAAGTAAGCTGCTGGTTCCCTCGACACAAAGCGACGGGATTTCTCAATAGCATTTTGGAAAATAGCTTGAAATAAGGTCTGTGGAAAACGAACCTGTTTGATAAATGCATGTTTTGTTCAACCGGATAATCTCCACACGTCTACCCTACTTTTATACATTTCGAATCATAAATCTAATGGCCAGAAGCAAAATGCTAATGTTATGCTAAAGGTAGTACAGCCGAGTACAGCAGCACGACTTCAACGTCACGCCAACTTATGATCCATATTCAAACATACAGATTCTAAATGGAACAAGTTGAAGCGTTTGTTTGAACAGTTAGCAGGAGGCAGGGACTTGCTTTCAAGCAGAACAGAAACAAACTTAGAGGAGTGTTTACGTGTTCGGCGTAATAACGTACAACGTCCTCGACAACTTCTGTAGTCCTATTCAGCCACTTGGTAACAACCATCGTTTTTCAGACACGTAAACTCTTCAGAAATCACCATTGGCTCTGAGACGAGGGAACAGGAAGTGGGGAAATGCTGACTCACTTCCAGGTTTTAGGACGTCACTGCACCACTCTATTAACATTGATGTAAATGTGTCAGAGTTAGCCAAGACATTTTCTATCTGTACTCAGATTTATAAATGTAGTATAACGTTCTGTTTTAAAATCGATAAAAAACATGCAACACAGACGCAAACAATTCAGGACAAATAAAAACATGCAAATTACAAAGACAGTGAAATGTTAGAGCAAAGGAAATGAAACTGATCGTACAATATTTACATTACACACCGAATCAGGAAGTAATCTGGACTTAAGTTTCTAAGAAAACACAGTACAAGTAATGACCACAAACCATTGCAAACACAACATGAAATTGGAAAAAATGTAAAACTATTGAACTCACGCTTTGCATGTTGTGTGTTTTCGGTTTATCGGTGTCAACATAATTGTTTAAAAAGCTGCTATTCATTTAGTTTTTCCTCTCTCTTGATTTTTCTTGTCCAAATGTTGTATTTTCTCCCTGTTTTTATTCTTTTGTGATGTTTGTATTGCCGAGTCATCATCCATATGTGTATTTTTTGCCAGTTTATACTGCATATATAGTACATAAAGCTCACAGTACCTCCTGCAGAGTGTCCGCCTCCTCCATGGAAGCACTCACAGCCACTTTGGACGTTTCTAAAACTTCTCCTCCCATCAAGAACTCGTCCAGGATGTAGTACGCCTTCTCAAAGTTAAAAATAAGGTCCAACTCACACACCTGCACACAGAAACACACACCAGTTACACAACAGACCAAGGACACTTTGGTTTAAAGTAATGTAAGGTAATAACAACAGGAGATACGATGATAAACAACTGTTTTCAGGGCCTGATTGAATATTGAAAAGATTGTAGGAATGGCAGGTTGATAAAGAAATATGGGAAATTAAATTAAAACAGAAATGATATAATGAGCGTCTTTTCACTCCATTTTCTTTTTAAACACTTTTTGAGGTTTAATTGTTTGGATTTTGGTAAAGAAAACAAGAGCAGAGGCGACTTGTGGACACCAGAGGGAGACACACTGATGAAGAGCACAGAAGTAGTACTCACATTTAGTCCATTTGTATTTTCTACTCAATAATACTTGAGCTGTCAGATATATCTAGAGCAGGGATGGGCAAATGGCGGCCCAGGGATTAATTTATAAACAACGTAATTAATTTAAAAAATATATATATATATATTATTTTTTATTTTTGTACTTGTAGTACTGATACCGTCCACTAGACTCCTAGTTACGTCGCGAGCTGCGTACATGATTTTGTTCGGCAGCCAAATACCTTGAAATAATCTGTGACGCGTTTGTGTGTATTGTGTTTGTTTCCCGGGGAAACACTCACAAGAAACATCGGCTGTTGTTATGCCTGCTGTGACGTTAAGTTACCGCTTGTAATTATGCCTTTACAAGCTTAAAAGTTGTATTTATCGTCTGAATTTGGCGAAACAAGTTTAATATTCTAAAAACCAAGACTTTGTTTATTTGAAATCAGATGAAAACAAACGGACCCTGCCGTGTTATCTATGATTACTATACACTTTTCATTCATAATTTCAGCGGGAGGGAGGGGGAGCGGCGCTGAGGAACAGCAGAGTGCGGGTTGACAGGTGTCTGTGTTGACACTCCCCTTATTGTGCGTCAGCAGAGACAGGCTACAAGTGTCTTAGGTTCAAGTTAGACGACTAATGTCTGGGTTAGTGTTCATGACTTCATGTTTATGTCATCTTAATGGTTCATCTCAATGCACACACATTTTCCGTGCTTTCCAATAGTTTAAAATAGTTTTATTCCACTGTTAAATAACCTGTTCAATACAAACATGCCACTTGTACAAATTAAATAACATTTCTGTGAACTGATATTTGTTTAGTGAGCTTATCAGAGGATGTTCCCTGAAAGATTCTAAAATGTCAATGAAGATGTCAGACTTAATTTGTTAATAAATACATGGAATGTGTGTGTGTGTGTGTGTGTGTGTGTGTGTGTGTGTGTGTGTGTGTGTGTGTGTGTGTGTGTGTTCCAAGTGAATCTGCGGCCCCCTGGTGACCAGTACATCAATGATGTGGCCCCCACCACCATCCAAGTTGCCCATCCCTGATCTAGTGGATTAAAAAGTACAATATTTACCTCCAAATGATATGTAAGTACACGTTTAAAGCATATTTAAAAAACAAGTCATTTCATGGTCAAAGATAGAAAATGATGTCCACTTCCTCATCCTATTGGCTCATTTCATTTGAGAAATACTTTATAAACAGGCATTGTACTTTATTGTTTTTTAAAATGGTTAATGAACATTACCCAAGATTTGTTTTTTTATTTTGTTAGTACCAAAGAAAATGTTATTATTAATATATTTTTTTAAAGAATCCCACATAAATAAGGCAAACAATAGGCCATGTTTCTTTGTTTTGTTTATGTTAAAAATATTGTATTTTGAACAAAGCGAAACCAAGTCAATAAATAAAAAGATATTCAGGAATTTGTGGCTGAATGAAGCCCAATCTTTTAGAAAAAAGTAGGAAATCTTAATGACATTAACGGATTTAAAGCTTGATTAATGATAACTTTTTGACTGTGTGTGTATTTCCTAACTTCAGCTGTACTTACGTTCCCAAAGTATTTGTCCAGCAGCTCCACGTATCGGTGCAGAACCTCGAGGGCCAGCAGCTCGTTGTCGTTGTTCTCCAGACCCGAACAGAAGTACAGGCTGGCGTACCTGCACCGGAAAATAATATACATCACTGTATTATAATTATTGATTCATTAATTATAACATGTGTACGTACGTATCTTATATGTAATCCCTAACAATTTGTTTTTATGAATAATATGAACCTGCAAAGCACGATAAAAACAGCATCATATTATTTTGTGTGGCAAAAATGTGTAAATAAGCGGCATTCTGCAAAATGAATACCTATATTTTTGAAACTTGAGTACATTTTGCTAATATATCTGTATTTAAAAAAAGCTAAATATAAATCTAAGGCAAGGCAAGGCAAGGCAAGTTTATTTATATAGCACCTTTCAACACAAGGCAATTCAAAGTGCTTTACAAAAATGGAAGACATTAAGAAAATGGCATTTAAAATCAGTCATTAAAAATAAAAGATAATAAAATAAACATTAAAAGAAAAAATACATGGATAAAAGTTACAGTGCAGTTTAAGATATGAACAGTTCAATTAAAAGCAGCGACAAAAAGAAAAGTCTTCAGCCTGGATTTAAAAGTAGTAAGAGTTGCAGCGGACCTGCAGGTTTCTGGGAGTTTGTTCCAGATATTTGGAGCATAATAACTGAACGCTGCTTTACCATGTTTAGTTCTGACTCTGGGGACAGAAAGCTGACCAGTCCCTGAAGACCTGAGAGTTCTGGATGGTTCATAATTTAGCAGTAGGTCAGACATGTATTTTGGGCCTAAACCATTCAAAGCTTTATAAACCAGCAACAATATTTTGAAATCTATTCTTTGACACACAGGAAGCCAGTGTAAGGACTTCAGAACAGGAGTGATGTGATCCACTTTCTTAGTGTTAGTGAGGACTCGAGCAGCGGCGTTCTGAATCAGCTGAAGCTTTCTAATAGATTTTTTAGTGAGACCTGTAAAGACACCATTACAGTAGTCCAGTCTACTGAACATAAAAGCATGGACAAGTTTTTCCAAATCCTGCTGTGACATTAGTCTTTTAATCCTGGATATGTTCTTTAGGTGATCGTAGGCTGATTTAGTAACTGTTTTAATGTGACTGTTGAAACTCAGGTCAGAGTCCATGACTACACCTAGATTTCTGGCTTCATCTGTTGTTTTGAACATTGCAGACTGAAGCTCAGCGCTAACTTTTATACGTTCTGCCTTGGCTCCAAAAACCATTACCTCAGTTTTATCTTTGTTTAATTGGAGAAAGTTCTGACACATCCAGTCATTGATTTGTTCAATGCACTTACACAGTGTTTGAATTGGAGCATAGTCTCCTGGTGAAATTGTTACATAAATTTGTGTGTCATCCGCATAGCTATGGTAACTTATTTGGTTGTTTTTCATTATCTGAGCCAGTGGTAGCATGTAGATGTTAAAGAGAAGAGGCCCCAAGATGGAGCCTTGAGGTACCCCACATGTCATATTTGTCAACTCAGATGTGTATTTACCTATAGAAACAAAGTTTTTTCTGTCCTTTAAGTAGGACTCAAACCAATTTAGAACTGTTTCCGAAAGTCCCACCCAGTTTTCTAGTCGGTCTAGTAATATGTTGTGGTCAACAGTATCAAACGCAGCACTGAGATCTAATAATACTAACACTGAAGTTCTGCCACTGTCTGTGTTTAAGTGGATGTCATTGAAGACCTTTACAAGAGCAGTCTCAGTGCTGTGGTTTGGACGGAATCCTGACTGGAACACATCCAAACAGTTATTTAAATGCAAGAAGTTACTCAACTGTTGAAATACAACTTTTTCAATGATTTTACCTAGAAATGGCAGGTTTGATATTGGCCTGTAATTGTTCATTACTGAAGCATCTAGATTATTCTTTTTTAAGAGCGGTTTAATGACTGCAGTTTTCAGGGCCTGTGGAAAAATACCTGAGTGAAGAGATGTGTTTACTATATGAAGTAGATCTGAGGCCATGCAATGAAAAACATCTTTGAAAAATCCTGTTGGAATAATATCAAGGCAGCAGGAGGAGGATTTCAGAAGTTGAATAATGTCCTCTAAATTTTTATCATTAATCTGATGGAATTGCGTCATGGTGTTTGAATTGATATTAGGTGGACACAGGGACAACACATTTGCTGTACCTGATGCAGAGGCACTGACTGCTTGTCTAATTTTCTGAATTTTGTCAGTGAAGAAGGAGGCAAAATCATTGCACGCCCTGGTGGATAGAAATTCAGAGGCTACTGACACTGGGGGGTTAGTTAGTCTGTCGACGGTAGCAAACAAGGCACGTGCGTTGTTTTTGTTTTTGGTAATGATGTCAGAGAAGAAAGACTGTCGTGCGTTTTTCAATTCCAAATTATAAAGGCCAAGTCTCTCTTTATAGATTTCAAAGTGAACCTGGAGATTGATTTTTTTCGCCACCTACGTTCAGCTTTTCGACACTCTCTTTTTTCTGTTCTCACGGTCATGGCCTTTCTCCATGGAGATATTTTCTTGCCAATCACTTCCTTTACCTTAGTTGGAGCAATGGTATCTATAACATTTTTAATTTTTGAATTAAAATGATCTACTAGCTCATTTACTGAGATGTTAGCAGGGGCAAGTGTGGATGAAAAATTATGAGTAAACATTTCCCTAGTATTTTCAGTTAAATATCGCTTTGTGGTTACCTCTTTCTGAACATTTTTGTGAACAGAAATAGAGCTCTCAAAGAAAACACAGGAATGATCAGATAGTGCAACATCAGTCACCACAACTTTTGAGATATTCAGACCCTTTGAGATAATTAAGTCTAGAGTGTGCCCCTTATTGTGCGTGGGCTCCGCCACATGCTGAGTCAGTCCATAGTTATCAAGAACACAAAACAGTTCTTTAGCCCCTCTGTCCTGGGGGTTGTCAACATGGATGTTAAAATCACCAACAATGACTAGACGGTCAAAGTCAATACACACTATAGACAGCAGTTCAGTAAAGTCATCAAAAAAGCTTGCACAGTATTTGGGTGGTCTATAGATATTTAGGAACAGAGCTCGAGAGGAGCATTTCAGCTGAAGGGCCACATATTCAAAAGAAGCAAAGTCCCCATAAGATGTCTTCCTGCATTGAAGGGAGTCATTGAACAAAATAGCAACTCCACCCCCTTTCTTATGCATTCTTTCCTGACTCATAAAACTAAAGTTGGGAGGGGTTGATTCGATAAGAACAGCTGCACTGTTATTTTGTTCAATCCAAGTTTCCGTTAAAAACATAAAATCGAGATTGTGCTCAGTGATAAAATCATTGATTAAAAATGTTTTTCCTGCCAAAGACCTGACATTTAATAAAGCTAGTTTAAGTTTGTTAAATACACTATCAGTAAGATGTGGCTGACATTGAATCACTGCTAAATTTGATAACCTCACACAAACGTTTGAGCACTTCTTGTTTCTAAGCTGATTCACCGCTCTTAATCTATTACCTATCAACACAGATATCGGCAAAGCTACAGGCAGGAAGGGCCCCGGCATGTGCTGGAAAGAGTTGCGAGTGCCAAACGCCCTTGAGCCTGGACCCAGCACATATCAGTAAGAGTTTGTTGCGTTTTGTACACACACATCCTTATCAGGCTTCGGAGACTGCAGATGCTTTCTTGAAGGGAGGGGAGGTGGTTGACGTAGGCACGGTGATGAAGAAGGGGGAGATGGTGCGCGTCTCTGCTTCGGTGATTTTGGTAGGCGTTGTGGAAGGGCGGGGGTAAAGGACATGCTGCCAGGGGGGGGAGGTGGTTGACGTAAGCTTGTCTTCGGTGATTTTGGTGGGCGTCGTTGAGGGGCGGGGGTAAAGGACATGCTGCCAACCCTGCGTATCGCCTTCATGCGGTCATCGAACTCCAGGGGGGAGGGCGAGGGTGAAAGGGTGAGCGGAGAGTAGAGAGAGCTGGGGGATGAATGAAGAGTATCCTCAAAGGCGTTGACAGGGGGGGTGACGGGCAGTGGAGACTCCTCCATTTGTGTCATAGGTCTCCCATAATCAGAACATTCCTCAGGCGGGTGCAGTGATACTTCTTCAGGGTTTTCTGCGCGATGTGTTGTGTTTTTCTCCTGTTTTGATTCCTCTTGCCGCTTGTCCTTGGCAGAGGGAACAGATTGATGACGCAGGCAGTTGAATATGAGGCTGCTTGTTTAACGATGGTCTGGAATACTGAAAAGATTAAAGTTTAATATCCTTTGTTTAGCATACAAGACATCTGATTATTATATCACACAGAATAATCTTGACATATAAACTAGCTATGAGTAAAACGTGTGGTCGTTATACCATTGTTATCATGAACTAAACATAAATAGGTATCTGGTTAAAGATGAACTGATTTGATATCCTAGAGAGGGTTAGTTATATTGTGAATACTTCACAAATTATTTACTAATGTATTTTGAAGAAACAAATAACAAGAACACAAGTCCAATTTTGTTTTTAGATTAAATTGTCCATTACCAAAACTGTTCACCTTAGGTCTAGCTTTAGACTTTGATAGTAAAGGAGTATTTAGGCTTATTTTTATATCTGACATTTTTTAAATATGTTGGCTATTCACTAGATAGACATTTATTGAGAACATTTCTGAAGATTGAATATTTGTTCAGTTTCTATTATTTCTATTTAAAACGTAATTTTAGAGTAACGAAGTCTGATGCTGAACTTGGAAAAATGTGTTAGCGGTCTGCATGTCGTAAACAAAGAGGCTTTGTTTGTTCAATCACCAGTTAAATCTGATACAGTAATAATG
This sequence comes from Trematomus bernacchii, assembly GCF_902827165.1. NCBI lineage: Eukaryota > Metazoa > Chordata > Actinopteri > Perciformes > Nototheniidae > Trematomus > Trematomus bernacchii. Next base: position 1,040,368 of record NW_022988159.1, read on the forward strand.
ATCTACTTCAGTACCTGGTACTGTAATATGGTTTGGTATGATTGATTTGGCTAAAACTTAGTTTAACATCCTGATGTAACATTATGAGGTATGTTCATTTCTAAGGGTAAACAGATTGATAAAATGGATTATTGTTATTATTATTGATTAATTTGGAATATTAATTAAAAAGACACTGCAGGTTCACTTAGGAATACCTTGCAAGAACATTTGTCAGGCTTTGTGTTTCCCAGGGGCAGTACATTAATGAAGTGTATTGATAATTTGTTTGTTTAACATCTGAAGACAATTGTGCTGCGAACACGGGGAAAACTTTGTTGCATTGTTTGACATCAACACCATGATGTCACTAGTAAAAACTCCAGCTGGTAGAATATCAAAGTGCACTACTATAGGACATGAGATCTCGAGACTGACTTAGACTTTGCAAAGACTGAATGAATGTGAATTGATTTGTCAATTCCTGACTGTTACAGTAACACTGACCCACCGACAAGGTGATTTTATTTTGGGATGCACACAATGGTTTTGGCAATGGTTTTCTGACTATGCCATATTAGTTGAACCATTGTGAGACATGACGCATGAACTTTGTCTGACTCTGCATGATCCCTGCATGGCTTGATGACTATGTAGCTTGATTTTTAACATTGCTGATTCTTTTTGACAGGAGAAAGTGTTCCTGATGATGAGTCATAGGACTTTGAAATAACATTGTAGGAGCAGATGGGTGCTCTGAAGTATCTTATTTGGGAAATATGGTCTCTATGGTTTGGAGGACAATGTTTCCAGGAGGGGTATAATGGGTTTATTGTTCAATTTAGTAATTTAATTTTAAGATGTATTTGATAATATTTTGTTTCCATCCCAGGTGAAATCTTTCATTATTTCTTCTGTGACACATTGGTTTCAGATGTCTTTTTAAAAACTTGTCACGTGAATCTTTTAACCCTCACATGATCCAGAGGGCAAATGAAACAACTTTTTGCCTAAACAACTTTTTTCCTACATGGTTAAGCTCCTGATTGGGTTCTGCTAAAGACAGGTATGATTAAATGTATTGTTCGAAGTTGAGATCTGATTGGTTTCAGCACCGTGGCTGAACAATGTTGCAGGAGATGTTTGTTGTGTGTTTAGGAAATTGTGGGTAAGTAAAAACACAACCCAAACAACATTTCATGGTTTCAAGAAGTTTAAAAATTATAGATAAGACTCTAAGACCTAGTGGTCGACTTTAGGCTGTTAACCCAGAATGCAAGTGCTATTTTCTACCCAGGTCAAAGCTGTCTTTTCCCCTTGCAATCTTGAGGAGGGAAGATGGATCATTCTGAGGCAGATGTTTTAAGGAGCTGCTCTGGAGGCAGACTGGAGTATCAATGAAGGCAGCTGGATGACTTCCAGCTATTCTTCTACTGCTATTGTCTTATGGGTTTGGGTCAACACGAAGAATAAAACCCAAAACTTCTGAGATGATTTACAGCCAAGTATATTAGTAATCTCAACACTCCAGAGAACATATAGAAGATCTACCGTTAACTGTTCTTTTACTGAAGTCTCAGTTTTTCTGACTACAGTTCCATCGAATTCAAATGGTAATGATGTTGCTTCAGATGTCATCAAGGGATTTTGCTATGAGATGGGACATTACAGCATGAAGGCTAAGATAACAATTCCATCTAAAGGCTACGCATGGAGATTGGAACGTGCACACCCTGAAGAAGTGTTTACTGGACAATAAAACAGAAGCAGAACGAGTGGACGCCAGTTACATCTTGCTATAAGTGTTTTGGAAGATTTTTTTATTATGTATAATCGAGTATTAAATTGCATGTTACTTTGTTATTAGGTTATGTATGTAAGTTTGTTAAACTTGAATGGGATAAATAGATTTTTTCCTCTTAAGCATACTGAGGTTTTTAAATGATTTTCCATTTAAGTAGAGTAGATTAGCGCAAATTGTCTTTTCTTCCACTTTTTGTGTTATAATCAAAAAGGTGGTTTTTTTGGCTATTTGTGAGTAGGTACAGTACAGGTGACCTGTGACTTCTGCCTTGAGTAAAATGATTACCCATTGATAAATGTTTTTCAGAAAGTCATTTTGGGCTTTCGAGGGCGGAACTCAGTAGGTTATTTGTAATAATTATTATTTTTGATTGTGTGACCTTAATTAATAAAAGGAGGGAGTGTTATGGCAGAATGTTTATCACGGCGTATTTCTGGTATATTCATTAATGTCACATGGTATTAAGCAACAGTATAGTGGACTGTGTGGTGTTCATTTGGTTTGCTGGAAGGAGGCCCATCTATAGGCAACCAGCTGACACTCTTCACCAGCAGTTGTATACATTGGAATGTGTGGTAGCTGCTAAATAAGGTCATGACATCTGGGATCATGTAGAACTCAGAGGATGCAACATGTATGACTGTATAAGGTTGGAACATGTCCAAGTTCAGGAGAACTGACAATGTGTGTGCGTTAAACATGTTGAGGGAACATGTTCGTGTGTCATTTAGAAAAGTATATCTAGCCCTGTGTTTCTTCTGTTCTGGGGGGGCAGTTCCACGATTGGCTGCTGTGGCAGCAGGTAATGTTTCCCCATTATTGTTTGTTTGTTGCAACAACTAAATAATAATTACTGATCAGCTATATCTGTGTTTGTGTTTTATTGACTCCTCTCTGTTTCATTCTTTCCTGTTGTGAGAGTGCTGGATCTCCACAACAGTTTTATTTTCTGATACTGCGTGAGTTCCCTGACACACCGGGGACACATAGTTATGTATACAAGACACCAAAAAGTGCATTTTGCATGACAGGTCCCCTTTAAGTAAAGGATCCGAGTACTTCTTCTACTTCCCCCTCCTCTGCTTTGACCTTTACTCTTTCCATGTATTGTTAACACATTGTTGACTGTGAGTGTGTGTGTGAGTGTGAGTGTGAGTGTGAGTGTGAGTGTGAGTGTGAGTGTGTGTGTGTGTGTGTGTGTGTATTTAGAAGCTTAAGCACAGGAAACACGAGTTAATCATTAAACGCAGACAAAGGAAAATTCTGCTTTTATACCTGCAGTAAAAGAGACCGCTGATAAACAAAGCGATACTAGTGCGGGGGGAAGAAGTACTAGAAACTAGTTATAGTACTAGTAATATTACACTTAAGTAAAAGAAGAAAAAAAACTGTATTAAAACACTCTGGTCTTTATTTGAGTTATGTTATATTCAGCTGGGTAGCTTCACCACAAATATCATATATTAATAGTTGACTTATACTTTGTAGGCAAAACTTAAATCTGTGAAGTATCGAGAAACTCAAGCTGTACAGTAATCGTACCATTTTGTTTGTTATCGTATTGTTTTGTTTGTTATAGTATTGTTTGCATTGTATCGTATCGTATTTTATATCTTATCGTCTTGCATTGTATCATATTGTATCTTATCGTACCATAAGGTATCGTAATATATCATTTTGTGTCATATCGTTTTGTAACGTTTTATGTTGTATCGAATAGTTTTGGATTGCTTCGTATCGTTTTGTATTGTGACATATCGTATTAAAACGTATCGTATTGTATCGTATCATTTTGTTTCTTATAGTATCGTTTTGTGTCTTATCGTATTGTATCCTATCATTTTGTATCGTAACGTTTTGTATCTTATCGTAGCATATCGTATTGTTTTGTATCATTACATTTAATTGTTTAACATATTGTATCGTATTGTTTTGTATCGTATCGTTTTTTATGTAATGACAGCGTATTGTATCGCATCGTATTGTTTTGTATCTTATCATATCGTATTGTAGTGTATCATATTATTTGGTATCATTTCGTTTTGTAACGTTTTATGTTGTATCGTATAGTTTTGTATCGTTTAGTATTGTAACATATCGTTTTTTATCGTATTATAACGTATCGTATTGTATCGTTTTGTGTCTTATCGTATTGTATCCCATCATTTCGGATTGTATTGTATTGTATCGTTTTGTATCTAATCACAGCGTATCGTATTTGTTGGTATCGTATTGTTTTCCATCTTATCGTATCTTATTGTAGTGTATCATATCGTATTGTATCGTATCGTATTGTAGTGTATCATTTCGTATCATATCGTATTGTAGTGTATCATTTCGTATCATATCGTATTATATCGTATCGTATTGTAGCGTATCATTTCGTATCGTATTGTTCTGTTTGCACCTCTTGTAAACGATCTTCAGGTCCCTCCAGTGCAGGAAGTTGCAGGATCGTGGTTGCCGTGCCAACACGAGCAGCATCATGTCACGGATCACCTTCTTTTTCTCCCGATCTGAAACCGGAGTGAACCATTTCTGAAGCCGAAGCTTCCCCTGCCGGCTGAAGAGCAGCAGGAAGCGCATCTGGGAGGAAAAGAGAGGAAAATACACACTTATAAAACATTCAGAAGAGTTAATGAAGTGTGTGTGAAGAGTAACTAGAGCACTGTCCAAGAGAGTGGTGCAGGGATGGGAAAAGTACACACATCCTGTACTCAAGTAGAAGTACAGATACTCGTGTTTACTCTGGTCAAAGTAGAAGTACTGACTAAACTTCTTTACTCAAGTAAAAGTAAAGAAGTATGGGCTTTGAAATGTACTTCAGTAAAAAGTACCCATAACTAGCAGCTATTTTAAAGAGTACCTGACCTCCCTTTATATTAATAGAACAATAATGTCATTGTTAACTAATGAAAGTTTCCATGCTGAAAAACGGCAACATGACAACGTTTTCATTGGTCCCTCTTCTTTAGAGAAGACCAGGAAATGATGGATACACGGATCGTGTTCAAATCAATAGGCACACAATGACTCTAAATAATAATGATCACGCCACCAAACACACATTCAAACTAAAAGAACCAGCCTGTTTAGGAAATGTAAGAAGTAGAAAGTACAGGTATTTGTGTTCAACATGTAAGAAGTAGAAAGTACAGGTATTTGTGTTCAACATGTAAGAAGTAGAAAGTACAGGTATTTGGGTTCAAAATGTAAGAAGTAGAAAGTACAGGTATTTGGGTTCAACATGTAAGAAGTAGAAAGTACAGGTATTTGTGTTCAAAATGTAAGAAGTAGAAAGTACAGGTATTTGTGTTCAAAATGTAAGAAGTCAAAGTAAAAAGTCGTCAGAAAAACAAGTCGTGGAGTAAAGTACTGATACCAGAAACATTTATTTAAGAACAGTGACAAAGTATTTGTACTCCACTACTTCCCACCTCTGGAGGTTTGTATACATTCCTTTATTTTCACTTTATGCCATATATAATTCTACTACTACTATTACTAATTGTCCTGTAGTAAATGATCCCAGTACTTTCTCAAGTATGTGAACTAGAGTATTGTACTAATAGAGGTTTATATACATTCCTTTATTTTCATTTATTAGGCTACTTTATACTTCTACTTGTATAGACTTAGGTAATTAATGTCATTCAGTGATATTATATATGTTCATCTGAAAAGGGGCATTCTGCATAATGAGTTCCTGTAGTTTGGTTCTTAAAGTATATTTTAAAACTTCTATACTAGACTTTCACTTGTAACAGAGTACTTCTACACTGTGGTATTACTACTTTTACACTGTGGTATTACTACTTTTACTTAAGTCAAATATCCCAGTACTTTCTCCACCTTTGATATTCTACAATAATATTAAACTTTACAAGGAGCCATCCTGCATAATGTGTACTTTTAAAAGCTCCTTTTGCTTATTATATTTCTGCACTTTTACTTAAAAAAAAGACTTTAAATGTCTGTTGGAAACTGTCAGCTCTCTAAATGCGGAGGTGTTCATCAGTGGCCCTCTACCGCCAGTCAGAAGAGGAGTGGAGAGATTCAGCAGATTGTTTGCACTGAACACGTGGCTTTCAACTGCCTGTACTCACCATTCTGTCCATTTTATTGACTTTTTCTGGGACCGCAGACATCTTTTTAAGACTGACTCTTCCTTCACACCCCAGCTCTCTCTACTCTCCGCTCACCCTTTCACCCTCGCCCACCCCCCTGGAGTTTGATGAGCAGATGAAGGAGATACAGAGGGTTGGCACCAAGTCCTTCCTGGAGTTCAATGCCCGCAGCATGAAGGCGATACGCAGGGTTGGCAGCATGTCCTTTACCCCCGCCCCTCCTCAACGACGCCCACCAAAATCACAGAAGCATAGACACGCACCATCACCCCCGTCACCATGCCTACCACAATCATCCGGACCAAAACGTCCTCCCCCCTTCAAGAAAGCATCTGCAGTCTCCGAAGCCTGATAAGGATGTGTGTGTACACAACGCAACAAACTCTAACTGATATGTGCTGGGTCCAGGCTCAAGGGCGTATGGCACTCTCAACTCTTTCCAGGACAAGCCGGGGCCCTGCCTGCCAGTAGCTTTGCTGATATCTGTGTTGATAGGTAATTAGGGATGTCCCGATCCGATCACGTGATCGGGGATTGGAGCCGATCACGTGATTTTCACGTGATCGGCGATCGGGAGAAAAAAATCGGGGATCGGAATTTTTCTTTTTTTTTTTTTTTTTTTTATAAAATATTTTTATACATTTTATTTAATGTTACAAAACAAAAATGACCATGTTCACGTCTTAAAGTCATCCTGAGGCCTTAGTTTTGGGTTAAAATTACACAACATCATGTATGTGTTGCTTCTTTTGGGCTTGTTTTCATAGACCTGGTTGCTTATTTCTCTCAAATCTGGCAACAGAGTGGGCAGGGCGCAGTGTCTAATAGTAGCAGTAAGCTAACAAGAGGCTACGTTCAGCTGGTGACTCGGGAGTCGGGACAGAGAAAATGTCAGGAGTTTGGAAGTATTATAAAATTGAAAGCGAAGGCAGTGTAACAGCCAGATGCAATGTTTGCAAGGCGGAGGTTCCGCGTGGTGGAAAGAACAGAACTACGTTCAACATGACCAATCTAATACAAACACCACCAACAACAACACGACGAGTACACAGCGGCCACTCAGGTAACGGCACTGAAACAACCGACACTTTCAGAGACTTTTAAAAGGAAAGAGAAACTACCCCAGAACTGCCAAGATAGCTGAATTCATCGCGTTGGATGACCAGCCGTTATCTGTTACCTTTTTTTTCCTCTTAATGCATTGCATAAAGATCTGATCGGGAAAAATCGGTATCGGCAGATTGTCAAAATCAAATGATCGGAATCGGATCGGGAGCAAAAAAAAGGTGATCGGGACATCCCTATAGGTAATAGATTGAGATCGGTGAATCAGCTTAGAAACAGGAAGCGCTCAAAAGTTTGTGTGAGTTTATCAAATTTAGAAGACGTGATTCCATGTCAGCCACAGCTTGTCACAAAAAATCCGACTGATAGTGTATTTAACAAACTTAAACTAGCTTTATTAAATGTCAGGTCTTTGGCAGGAAAAACATTTTTAATCAATGATTTTATCACTGAGCACAATCTCGATTTTATGTTTTTAACGGAAACTTGGATTGAACAAAATAACAGTGCAGCTGTTCTTATCGAATCAACACCTCCCAACTTTAGTTTTATGAGTCAGGAAAGAATGCATAAGAAAGGGGGTGGAGTTGCTATTTTGTTCAATGACTCCCTTCAATGCAGGAAGACATCTTATGGGGACTTTGCTTCTTTGTGGCCCTTCAGCTGAAATGCTCCTCTCGAGCTCTGTTCCTAAATATCTACAGACCACCCAAATACTGTGCAAGCTTTTTTGATGACTTTACTGAACTGCTGTCTATAGTGTGTATTGACTTTGACCGTCTAGTCATTGTTGGTGATTTTAACATCCATGTTGACAACCCCCAGGACAGAGGGGCTAAAGAACTGTTTTGTGTTCTTGATAGCTATGGACTGACTCAGCATGTGGCGGAGCCCACGCACAATAAGGGGCACACTCTGGACTTAATTATTCCAAAGGGTCTGAATATCTCTGAGGTTGTGGTGACTGATGTTGCACTCTCTGATCATTCCTTTGAGAGCTCTATTTCTGTTCACACAAATGTCCAAAAAGAGGTAACCACAAAGCGATATTTAACTGAAAATACTAGGGAAATGTTTACTCAGAATTTTTCTTCCACACTTGCCCCTGCTAACATCTCAGTAAATTAGCTAGTAGATCATTTTAATTCAAAAATGTAAACTGTTTAAAACACATTAAGCCGGATTTTGCCGATGTGTTTATGTGGATTCAAAAGTCATAAATAATCTACAAAACGGAGGAGACCGATCTGATCGGAGCAACTGTGACAAATAATCCAACTGAAACCGACATGGACAATGACTATGTTTTAAAAATGTGCTTATCCAGAAAAGCCTGGTTTGGACACTTTACGGGCAGAAGAAACATTTATATTAAAGAAAGAATTATACATTTCTGTCTTTTTATGCCTTTAATAGCTACTAACTTGAATTTTTATTCAAATTAATTAATCAATTATTTATTTATTTTTATTGTAATGTAGAGACAAGGCTTTTAGTGACAATCATGTATTGCGTTACAATTATATGTAAAAAAAAAAAAAAAAGAGAGTCTAAATATGATATTTGGCCTCAAATCATCTGAGGCCTGGCGCACCCCCTGCGATCTTTGGCGCCCCCCAGGTTGGGAACCACTGACCTAAAGAACATATCTAGGATTAAAAGACTAATGTCACAGCAGGATTTGGAAAAACTTGTCCTTGCTCTTATCTTCAGTAGACTGGACTACTGTAATGGTGTCTTCACTAAAAAATCTATTAGAAAGCTGCAGCTGATTCAGAACGCCGCTGCTCGAGTCCTCACTAACACTAAGAAAGTGGATCACATCACTCCTGTTCTGAAGTCCTTACACTGGCTTCCTGTGTGTCAAAGAATAGATTTCAAAATACTGCTGCTGGTTTATAAAGCTTTGAATGGTTTAGGCCCAAAATACATTTCTGATCTACTGCTAAATTATGAACCATCCAGATCTCTCAGGTCTTCAGGGACTGGTCAGCTTTCTGTCCCCAGAGTCAGAACTAAACATGGTAAAGCAGCGTTCAGTTATTATGCTCCAAATATCTGGAACAAACTCCCAGAAACCTGCAGGTCCGCTGCAACTCTTACTACTTTTAAATCCAGGCTGAAGACTTTTCTTTTTGCCGCTGCTTTTAATTTAACTATTCACATCTTAAACTGCACTGTAACTTTTTATTCATGTATTTTTTCTTTTAATGTTTTTAAATGCCTTTGTCTGAATGTCTTTCATTTTTGTAAAGCACCTTGAATTGCCTTGTGTTGAAAGGTGCTATATAAATAAACTTGCCTTGCCTTGCCTTGCCTACCTACCCTTGCCTAAAGGTAGGGTAGGTAATTCACTTCAGAAACACTTTTTGTTATATTCCATGGAATGGAATATAACAAAAAGAATAAAAGGAATAAATATAAACAAATATTTCATCTGTGGAAGCCGTAGTACTGTAAAAAGCACGACCAATCATCTGAGCCGGCCCGGCTAAAATAACTGGATGGCCTACCTGCCTGTCAGCCTTCCATCTGTGCACAAACTTATCTCGTGCCCTCATTGGTCATGTGCGCGTTCGTGTGTGTTGGAGGAGGGGCTCTGTAAGGAAGTCTGAAGGAAGGGGCAGATTTTTTTCGGCTGTGTACTTTCAAATTCTAGCGCACTCGAGCTGGCTTTACCTACCTTTAAGTAACATTTTTGAATCAAGTACTTTAAGTTATAATGCTGTATTTTTATATTTTAATAATACATTGATGGTTATGCTTTTGTGGTAAGGCTTTTAATGCCAGACTTTTACTTGTAACAGAGTATTTCAACAGAAGTGTTAGTACATATTCTTCAGCCAAAGATCTTTCCCTATCTCTGTGTTTATCTTGCTTTGCAAAAACAGGACGAACATCTTGTGGCTTAAGGGCAGATAAAACTAAAATGTGGTTTATGGGTTGCATGTCAACAGAGAAAAACACTCACACACACACACACACACCACACACACGCAGAATAACACTCCCACATTGAGCTGCTTGAAGCTAAAGTAAAGCACTCATGTGTGAGGTCACTGTTAGATTTCTCAACATGCAGAAACATCAGCAGGGAGTTGAACCGTCTGCAATCACAGAAACTCAGTGTGTTGCTCAACAAAACTAATGAGAGCTCTCCGCCCTGAGGAGCGCCAGATGTTTAGTGTTGCTGTCAAAACATGACAATTATATGTTTCTAACAGAGAACGAACAACTATTCGACTAGCCTTTTTACTTAAGTAAAAGTAGTAATACCACAGTGTAGAAACACTTTGCTACAAGTACAACTCTGGCATCCAAAACAGTATAATCAAGTGTTAAATCAGACTTTAGTTCCACCTGGAGTAAATTCACAAGCTACCCTGCAGTATACAAAGTCATTCAAACTAGCTGCACCTTTACCAGCTTTGAGAACACTTTCATGATCAATCATTAGAAAACATATCATATATATTATTCTGAAATGGACCAATCTGCACAATGACTACTTTTACTGTCGCTACTTTAACTATATTTTGATGATAATACTTTTCTACTTTTACTTGAGGAACATTTTGAATGCAGGACTTTTACTGTAACAGAGTATTCCTACACTCTGGTACTTCTACTTTACTCAAGTACAAGATCTGAGTACTTCTACTTTTACTCAAGTACACGATCTGAGTACTTCTCTTTTTGCTTTAGTACAAGATCTGAGTACTTCTACTTTTACTCAAGTACAAGATCTGAGTACTTCTACTGTTACTCAAGTACAATATCTGAGTACTTTTACTCAAGTACAAGATATGAGTACTTCTACTTTTACTCAAGTACAATATATGAGTACTTCTCCTTTTACTCAAGTACAAGATCTGAGTACTTCTACTTTTACTCAAGTACAAGATCTGAGTACTTCTCCTTTTACTCAAGTACAACATCTGAGTACTTCTACTTTTACTCAAGTACAAGACATGAGTACTTCTACTTTTACTCAAGTACAAGATCTGAGTACTTCTACTTTTACTCAAGTACAAGATATGAGTACTTCTACTTTTACTCAAGTACAAGATATGAATACTTCTCCCTCCTCTGCATGCAATCAAACTAATGTTGTCAAATAAACTTGAAAAAGTGGAGTAAAAAGTCCAATCTTTTCTACAAATTGGAGTGGAGTAGAAGTATAAAATAGAGTAAAGTATACGTTAAAACATATATAGTAAATGTACTAAATCACCTTCCACCACTGGCTTTAAAAAATGTAAAATATATGATTGTTCTTGTAGCCTACTTGTACCCAGATTCCTCATGTTGTTAAAATCATCAAAAACACATGTAATGTCCTGCAGTGTTTGGAGACTTGCATCCATTCGCCTGTCAGACACAACACTCAGAGCTCGCTATATAATGAAATGTGATCATTCTGACTAACTTTCCTGCTTGTTTTCCACCTGTTACACGTAGGAAAATCAGGAATTAAGCGACCTTTGATCAAGGAAGTAGCCTCACACAGTGTTTCTCTGTCAGAAAGTGATCGCTCTGCAGGACACTTTGCCTCGCGGACAGGTGCACGCGGCAACTACTGCAGAGAGCTTGGGTACTCACCATCCTGTCACCTGAGATGTAAAATCCTTCGGGTTTGTGATTTATCTCAGCACCCTGCAGTCCTCTCGTGCTGCTGTCGCGTTAATAGCAGAAAGCAGTGCGCGCTCCCACACATTCTCCAGGCGGAGCCGCGCCCCCGCTGCGCGCCCCCGACTCCCACAGACAGGTGAACCTGCTGTGGGTGGAGGACTGAACTCTCTAAATATATTGGAAAATAACAAAGACACTTTTTCCATTGTTGGACTGAGAGTGCTGCAGATCTTTTAAAATCCAAAAGTGCAAACAAGTCATAAAAGTGGCACTCTTTTGAAATAGCCCAATAGCCACTCAACAAATCTGTACTTTCACCACTTTTCTATTGGGTTATTTTTTACATTTAGATCCGTTTTTTAAAGATTACCTACTAATGATTTAGTTCAAAACGAGTGTCGTGGACTAGTCCCCATTGATCAACTGTCACAAAGAACAGTATATGGGGCAGCTTTAGCCAACATTGTTAATTTCCAGCTGTTCTCACCTACTAATGATGATGTCTAACTTGCTGTATTTCAATCATTAACAAACTGAACCTCCTCCTTCCTGCCGCTAGGGGTCTGTGGGGGTGTCACATGGATGTATAATAAGAGGGTGTCGCCCCCCACCCCCCTGATGTAAATCCAGCTCCACGTGGTTCTGGTCCCGGGTAAAAGGCCCGCGGAGAGGCCGGCAGAGAGAGAGCATTCCCGGATCTGCACCATGTCTCTGTACCGAAACTCCGCCTGGTTCCTGAAGGGGCTCACCGAGTTCACCAGGTAGGAAAAAGGCTTCATTAAAGTATGTAAAAAAGGTCTTGAAAAGCCTGTAATATTGAGTTTTATGGTTGTTATCATTAGGTACAATTACTTTTTGAAAGGCAGCATGAAAACTATAATAAATTGAGTTTAAATATGTTCTATCCTCACTGGTTTATGTGTGAAGAAACATTGTATTTATTATTATTCTACAAATATAAGTACAGTATACTTCAAGTTCAAGCAACTCAAATATTGAAAGCAAGTTAAGGAATAGGCTATTCTTTTTTAATTTGTTAGGTTTATTTCAACTAACTTATAGCCTACAACTCAAACAGACTTATATTACACATACTAATAGGTTATTACTGTTTAAATAGACAAACCAAAGCAAACTACAATAAGTTATGTATACCTTAATATTAGTTATTTTGTATAATTCTCATTACAGAAAAGAAAAAAAAGTCTTATTATATTGTTCATAAAAATGTGATTATTGAGGCGTGATGACTGAAGATGTTTCCTCGTGATTTATTTGTATTTCTGATACTAAATAAAATCAACATCACAGGCACCAATGTATGCAAAACCCCGCCTAAACTGTCCAATCTCACAAAGGAGAGTTACCGGCATGATAAGTTGCTGGAAATATTTGTCACTTCAGTAAATCAACGACAAAATATGTTACATTTGATATTTTCTTTAAAGGAAAAATTCCAGCTTCTTAAATGTGAACATTTGCTGCTTGTCTTTGTTTTATTTCAGATTACATAAAACAAGGTTTTTTTGGACTGTTGCTTGAACATAACAAGACATTGAGCTCTTAAACTGACATCTTTCATTTATGTCTGATATTTAACAGACTAAATGATTATTAGAAGTTATTATAATAGTTTCAGCCTTAACACTAATATCAAATATGGTCAGTAAACTAGCTGTGGATCAATTTAGAAAGTTTGTGAATGGTTTGAAACGTTGCATTTAAAAACTGCACACTTGTCCTCTCTGACCTGAACACACACACACACACACACACACACACACACACACACACACACACACACACACACACACACACACACACCCAAAGCAAACCACCATAATGTGTAAGTAAATAAATTATCAAACGAGAACATTTTGTAGTTGTTTAATTCATTCAAACTGTAGGGATGTAAACTCATCTGAATAACTCGACACCTTAGGGTAGCATGCAAAGCTAAATATCAGTATTAAAATGTTGATTTAGCATCGATTTTGCAAGAGGATACAGGCAAAAACTCACCCTTAAGTGAATGTAATCTTACTGCTAAAGAATGTAAGTAAGGGTTATGTTAAGACGCATTTATCTGTATATGTTTTTACATCCCATTGAGACATGCCTATCATAAAAAGTCATACAAGTTTGGAAAGATTTCCACATACTTATTTGGTTTAACTTTAGAAATTATGGGCTGCTCCTTTTTAGGCAACCACTAAGGCAAAAATAAATAATTTAATCAAATATTTTCCTCCAAAGAAGTAGCCAATGAGGGCAAATTGGCCATTTTTACCCCACATTGTGAACGTCCGTGGAGTGATGCTTATATGAGGTCATGTAGGGTCAAAGGTTATGTAAGGACTGGATCTTTGAAAAGGGATTATAGTATAACTCCATGTTTCTACTGCATGGTAGTTGATGATTCAAGACTTCAGAAAACAACTGCAGCGCATCTTTGAATATTACAAATGAATGTAATAATCACATTTCCAGTGACTCAGCAGGAGCCGTGTTCGACTACAAAGTCAGTTTACAACCTCAAAAGATTGTATCAGTCTCCTATCTGATCCATTTCTTCCCCGCGGAGCCTTTTCCTCATGGGTTCACAACAGGACCAGCTGTGTGAAGAGGTGCTTTTGTGATTGTTTCCCCGCTCCCCTTTGTTCTGTGTTATCTTTTAACACAGAGTAACCCGCTCTGACCCCACTAATCGCTCGCTGCATGACACCAGCGAACAGAGCGGCATTTAGTTCCCTTTATTCCAACAATGGCATCCAGGACAATGAGGGCAATTGAAGTCCTCACACACACACACACACACACACACACACACACACACACACACACACACACACACACACACACAGACAAACACACACACACACAGTAACAGACACACACACACACACACACACACACACACACAGACAAACACACACACACACACACAGATCTCACCCCAAACCGCCTCTGATGCCAGGCACGCTCTCATCTTCATTGTGTCTGTTTACAGTACGTACAGTAAGCCAACACTGACCCTCTCTGACCTGAACACACACACACACACACACACACACACACACACACACACACACACACACACACACACACACACACACGATGAAAATCCTTTATTGAGATATCCTGATTGGAATCTAATTTGATATTTACAAGTGTTTATAAACTCAAATGTCCCAGAAAAGACTATGAAATATCTTGAAAGGGATTGCATTTGAAGATTTTGAATGACTATAAAAACACTATATTGAGATGTTAAATGACCTTTACTATACCTAATCTCATGAATCTCAAACTACAAACCTCGTCGTGTCGTCCCTCGTGCTGCAGAGATTCAAAGTGTGCGCACTAAGCATGTTTGCAGACCTGAATACAATGCAGTAAATGTGGGTTTTTTTTCTCCTGCAGGAGCGCCTTCCTGTCGGCCTCCAAGAGCTTCGTGGAGAAGGACCTGGAGGCGTCTTTAGCCGGACGTTCCTTCATGATAACGGGAGCTAACAGCGGCATCGGGAAAGCCACCGCCATGAACATCGCTAAGAAAGGTTAGCTAATAATGCAACTCTCACTACTTTTAAATCCAGAATGAAGACTTTTCTTTTTGCCATCTATTCACATCTGTCTTTTCATTGTCAACTAATATCCATCACCTAGTTTCCATCTCCATTACCTTCAGTCACATGCTTTTATCACATGGCAATACTCATAATGTTGTATAATGTTTTTATAATTGTTATGCTATGACGTTTGTATAAGCTAATAATGCTAATCCAATAGCTGCAGGATTATTGCTGTTTTGACTTTGTATCTTCACGGTTGATTGCACTTATTAAAAAGTTGCCTTACTAGCAAAGACCATGTCAAAAAGGCAGTTGCATTATTTGACTTTATAATGATAAATTAGATCCAAAATCTATGATGAATAATGAATGGAAGGTATTAATATTTCCGTCTCTGCACAGGAGGAACGATCCACATGGTCTGCAGGAACAAGGACAAGGCCGAAGAGGCGAGGGCCGAAATCGTCAAAGAGACGGGAAATAAAGTACAGAATGACTCACTGATCCACAGACGTTTAAAAAAACACGGGGACAGACAACCTTCAAAATGTCCACTTGACTGTCCATTAACAGGTTCCAGCATAATCACAATTTAAAACCCATAAAACTTTATAAAAACAGCCAAACATTACAAAAACAGACTTCATTCTTTACAGCAGCGGTTCCCAACCTGTGGGCCGTGGCCCCCTAGTGGTCCGCGAAAGGCATTGCAAGTGGGCCGCCAAATAACACTACAGTCCTTGACAGCGGTCTGTACTACTGGATTTCCAATGTGTCACATGTTCTGAATTGACCAATCAAAATCGAGTATTCAACTAAACCGTGTAATAAAAATGTCTGTTTGTTACTGATGGCCAGCTCCTTTTCTAATTAAAATAAAAAGTACTCTGAGAACTTTATTTAGCCTCCATATTGTTTGTGGTTGAATGTGGGCAGCGAACATTTTTTAGATTCTTAAGTGGGCCCTGAGTTGAAAAAGGTTGGGAACTGCTGCTTTACAGTGTATTTACTCTGATGCATCATCGCATATCAAATCAAATGTCTTACCCTTTGCCGTTATGTTTCTATGGAGAACACAGCACTTCTTATGATGTAATATAATAATAATCTATTATATATATTATAGTATCTATTATTACGAAAATGACAATCCTTCATAATGAATACTTGAAGTTTTGGCGTTCTACGTAGATTTAAGTGTTTAATAGTTTTGTAATGTTACCTTTTGAATGCAGTATTTTAATACTTCTACACTGTGTTATTAATACTTCTACTAAATATAAATCTAACCCCCTGTGATGATGTCTTTCAGGAGGTGTTCGTCCACATCCTGGACCTTTCTGAGACTAAGAAGGTCTGGGAGTTTGCCGAGGGATTCAAGAGAAAATATAAGACCCTCAACGTACTGGTGAGAGACATGAAGTACATATTACTATATTTGGAAGAATATATTGTAATGTGATTCAGATGTAGGTGACCTTAGGGCGGAAGATATTGTTAAGACCCACTCTTTTAACGTGGCTTCTAATTGAATTTGATTTATTGTTTAGTTCAGTCCTGTGTTTATTGATCTATGTGTTGTTCTGTTTATGGATTAGAAGGGCAGGGGCTTGTTTTCTTTTGTTTGTTTTTCTGGTTTATGAAGCATTTTGTGTAGCTGTTGGATATAGAAATAACTATATATATTTAAAGATAGGTTGATTGGTTGGTTGGTTGGTTGGTTGGTTGGTTGGATGATTGGTCGGTCGGTCGGTAGTTGGGATGGTTGGTTGGTTGGATGATTGGTTGGTCGGTTGGTCGGTCGGTCGGTCGGTCGGTCGGTCGGTCGGTCGGTCGATTGATTGATTGATTGATTGGATGATGGGTTGGTTGGTTGGTTGGTTGGTTGGTTGGTTGGTTGGTTGGTTGGTTGGTTGGTTGGTTGGTTGGTCGGTTAGATGGTTGGTTAGATGGTTGGTTGGTTGGTTGGTTGGTTGGTTGATTGGTTGATTGGTTGGTTAGATGATTGGTTGGTTGGTTGGTTGGTTGACTGATTGATTGGTTGGTCGGTTGGTTGGTTGACTGATTGATTGGTTGGTCGGTTGGTTGGTTGACTGATTGGTTGGTTGGTGGATTGACTGATAGATTGATTGATTGGTTGGTTGTTCAGTAAACATTCAGACAGTTGACTTCAGTTTTTTCAAAATTAATTTCTTTTAAATGTTCTGTTCTCATCTCTGCAGATAAATAACGCAGGCGCCATCCTGAGTGAGAGGGAGGTGAACACTGAGGGTCTGGAGAAGAGTTTCGCGACCAATGTCCTCGGTGAGTGAAAGCTCTAGAAATAAGTGTGAAGAGATGCAGATAAAAATGATGAATAAAGTGTTTTTTTGTCCACTAAAGGTTTACCCGCCCACCAAGAGTCCCATTCCTCTGCTGGAGAAAAAAGCAGATACTAGAGATATTTTTAAGGGTAGAAAAACAAAACAGATTGTTAATAAAGTGTTTTTTGTCCATTAGGGGTTTACATTCTCACCAAGAGTCTGATTCCTCTCCTGGAGAAGAGCCCAGACCCCAGAGTGGTGAGTCTGAGAGACGCCTCACTGAAGTTGTGGACGCTTGTTGTTTCTAATCTTTTAAACAGCTCAGAGATTCTACATTTTGAGCCTCTGGTGGTACAATATGTCCTTCCAAATATACTAATATGTACTTTAAAGAGTCCTCTCCTGCTGATGTTCAGGTGTATATCAGTATGTATTGTCTCTACTTTAAAGAGTCCTCTCCTGCTGATGTTCAGGTGTATATCAGTATGTAGTGTCTCTACTTTAAAGAGTCCTCTCCTGCTGATGTTCAGGTGTATATCAGTATGTAGTGTTCAGGTGTATATCAGTATGTAGTGTCTTTAAAGAGTCCTCTCTGGTGAATATTTAATGGTTTATTTCTGGTGCGAGACATGCACATAAAAAAAGTACAATTTGAAACCAGAGGTACAGATCTTACATTTGGTGTTATAGAAATAATGATTTTGTGGTGTAATGGCCATGCGATCAAGTTATACGTTTAACTTGATCGCATGACGTAAAAAGCTTGTCAAAATGTATGCCATATGCAATAAAACACATGATTGAAAAATCACTAAATAACAAAATGTTTACAATTTTATAGTCACAGTACTGTAGTTTGATCTATAACATTTAATATAGATTTATTATGTAAAGTATTAATCTGCAAGGAAACAACTATTACGATGAGTTAATTGGAATAAAGTATAATATTTCTATTAAAGGTGGGGTAGGTAAGTTGGAGAAACCGGCTCGAGATACACGTTTTGTTATATTCCATGGAATGCTCTTAACATCCCGATAGCAATGAATATCTGAAGTGCTTTGACAAAAAATCCATAAAAATATATCATCTGTGGAAGCCGTAATACTGTAAAAAGCACGACCAATCATCTGAGCCGGCCCGGCTAAAATAACTGGATGGCCTACCTGCCTGTCAGCCTTCCATCTGTGCACAAACTTATCTCGTGCCCTCATTGGTCATGTGCGCGTTCGTGTGTGTTGGAGGAGGGGCTCTGTAAGGAAGTGGGAGATTTTTTCTGGCTGTGTATTTTCAAATTCTAGCGATCTCGAGCCGGTTTCTCAAACTTACCTACCCCACCTTTAAATAGAAAGAATACAACAATAGAAATGCTTAAAAAATGTATTAAAATACACTAGTTAAAAAGTCGTACTGATTTATGTCCACCCACAATGCATAGACGTAATAAGAATGTAGGATTGTATATGATGTCCTTCTGATTTAAGTCTTCTCTCGGTGTGTGTTCAGATCACGGTGTCTTCGGGGGGGATGTTGGTGCAGAAGCTGAGGACAGGAAACCTTCAGTCAGAGAGAGGACGCTTCGACGGAACCATGGTGTACGCCCAGCACAAAGTAAAAACACTCATCTATTTATCTGACTTCAAAGATACTGCGTGAAGAGCATGAAACCAATATGTTGGCAAATGAAAGTTAGTCTGAAAACATCAGAGCCTCTGTAGTAGCGTTACAGTGTTAACAGACACTGACAAACTCTGTGTGTGTGTGTGTGTGTGTGTGTGTGTGTGTGTGTGTGTGTGTGTGTTGCAGAGGCAGCAGGTGGTGATGACGGAGCAGCTGGCAAAGACTCACACTAACATCCACTTCTCTGTCATGCACCCAGGCTGGGTGGACACACCAGGTAGGTAACACACACACACACACACACACACACACACACACACACACACACACACACACACACACACACACACACACACACACACACACACACACACACACACACACACACACACACACACACACACACACACACACACACACACACACACACACACACACACACACACACACACGTTGTCAGATTGTTTTTATAAGATTTAAACCACATTTCGACCAAACACTTTTTAGATCTTCTTGGTTTTTTCTCAGAAATATCTTTATTAGATTTTTTTAAAGACAACAACAAACATCAACACATTACACATTTACCCCTTACCCAGTCCCAAACCGACCTGAACAATATGTGCAAGGATATGACATATCTGGAGTACAAAACAAAAAAGACAGTAGCTGGAAGTCTAGGACAATAGACAGAGTCATGGAAAAGGGATCTTCTTGGTTTTAATCATCAACTATAAAAACTGTCTGTCTTTGTGTCTGTCTGTGTCTGTCTGTCTGTATATGTCTGTCTGTCTGTCTGTGTGTGTGTGTCTGTCTGTGTGTGTCTGTCTGTCTGTCTGTGTGTGTGTGTGTGTGTGTGTCTGTCTGTCTGTGTGTATATGTCTGTCTGTCTGTGTGTGTGTGTGTCTGTCTGTGTGTGTGTGTGTCTGTCTGTGTGTCTGTCTGTCTGTCTGTGTGTGTCAGCGGTGGCCAATGCTATGCCAGATTTCCACCGCTCGATGAAGGAGAGCCTCCGGGCCCCTGAGCAGGGCGCAGACACCGTGGTGTGGCTCTCCGTCTCTGAGGCCGCCGTCAAGAACCCCAGCGGACGCTTCTACCAGGGTGAGATCTCACCTTTAATTTACCTGCTTATATAAATAAAAAGGTGTTTTTTCTCTTACCTTCACTGCCAACTAAGGTGAAACCGTGAGGAGGAAAGTCTTGATGAAAGGAATGTAATGTGGGTTGAGTTTAACAACAGCAAAACTAGATCATGAACGTGCTTTTGTGCTAAAAACGAACTATTAAGAAGAAGTGTGAAACTATCCTGAAGCGTTTTAACAGTAATATTTTTAGTGGACAGTCATTTGTATGTCTGTCCATACATTCAGATTCAACCTCACATGTTGTGTTGAAGTTTGTAGCAGTAGCAGCAGATGTTTCAATAAAGTTTGCTGTTTTTAAACGCAGCACCTATTTGCTTCTATTCATCATGACTTTCTACATTTCTTAACTCAATAAACGCTATCGTCTGAATCTCGTGTGTGTGTGTGTGTGTGTGTGTGTGTGTGTGTGTGTGTGTGTGTGTGTGTGTGTGTTTGGCCTATGTCCATTGCAGCTGGATCAGGCTGCTATTGGTGCCAGCACACACACACACACAAACAACATATCAGCGCTGACTTCTCGTAGATATCCATTATACTCCATCATCAGAAGAACCGTTTGTGTGTGTGTTCACAGACCGGAAGATGGTGTCCGCCCACCTCCCTCTGGCCTGGACCCGCTGCTCGGCCCTGGAGGAGCAGAAGTTAGTGTCCCTGCTGGAGGACATGGCCAAAACCTTCCAGCCCCACTGAGGGAGGAGACCCCCCCCGCCGACACACACACACACACACTAACCCCAAACACCCCCCTGATGATGTAGGGAATAAATCTGGGTCCATGTTATCCATAATATGTGCAGAGGTAACACTAACGGAGGCTAAAATGCGTCAAATATGAAGATGAACTGTGAAACTCTGCCTGACAACGGATTAAAACGGATGAAAGCACATATTTAATAAGATGAATGCCTAATTTGCACATTTTAACATTGTACTTCAGAAAACTGGTAATACAAAAAGTAATCGTCTTAATGTACGTAATCAACTGTGAAAGTTTCATAGTGATATCTATTTGTTTAAAATATTACCCTATTCACCTGTAGTGTCTCCCTTGCTGATGGTGAACACACACACACATACACACACACACATACACTACTGTGACTTTAATAAAGTTGTCAATCAGATGGGAATCTGATGGGACCAAAGTCACTCTCACTGCATTAATAATTCACACCACCAGCTCATGAAATGTGTATTTAATATATCTGTGTGTAACTTGTGTATTTGCTATATTGCAGGTCAGCCGCTTCTGTTGACATGTGCAATAAACCCTCTGTATTTATGTCTCAATAATATCTGCACAGCACCTTTACAAAGCATTTACTGACTGAGTATATCCTGTAAATGCCCGTGTGAATAAATCAATTAAATGACTGAGTGTCTTGTGTCTCATTGCTGAGTTTTTTTAAGGAGCCCTATTGTGCTTTTGGGGGTTTTCCCTTTCCTGTAGTGCAAATGTAAATGGCCTGCAAAGGCTAAAATCCATTTGATTCCTTTACATACTGATATACACCTGAACATCAGCAGGAAAGGACTCTTTAAAGTAGAGACACTACATACTGATATACACCTGAACATCAGCAGGAGAGGACTCTTTAAAGTAGAGACACTACATACTGATATACACCTGAACATCAGCAGGGGAGGACTCTTTAAAGTAGAGACACAACACACTGATATACACCTGAACATCAGCAGGAGAGGACTCTTTAAAGTAGAGACACTACATACTGATATACACCTGAACATCAGCAGGAGAGGACTCTTTAAAGTAGAGACACTACATACTGATATACACCTGAACATCAGCAGGAGAGGACTCTTTAAAGTAGAGACACTACATACTGATATACACCTGAACATCAGCAGGGGAGGACTCTTTAAAGTAGGAGACACAACACACTGATATACACCTGAACATCAGCAGGAGAGGACTCTTTAAAGTAGAGACACTACATACTGATATACACCTGAACATCAGCAGGAGAGGACTCTTTAAAGTAGAGACACTACATACTGATATACACCTGAACATCAGCAGGAGAGGACTCTTTAAAGTAGAGACACTACATACTGATATACACCTGAACATCAGCAGGAGAGGACTCTTTAAAGTAGAGACACTACATACTGATATACACCTGAACATCAGCAGGAGAGGACTCTTTAAAGTAGAGACACTACATACTGATATACACCTGAACATCAGCAGGAGAGGACTCTTTAAAGTAGAGACACAACACACTGATATACACCTGAACATCAGCAGGAGAGGACTCTTTAAAGTAGAGACACTACATACTGATATACACCTGAACATCAGCAGGAGAGGACTCTTTAAAGTAGAGACACTACATACTGATATACACCTGAACATCAGCAGGAGAGGACTCTTTAAAGTAGAGACAATACACACTGATATACACCTGAAAATGAGCAGAAAGAGTCAGAATATTTTTATTAAACATCATTTATTTTCTCTCCGCCACAGACAGACTTTCGTCAGTACTGTGTTGTCAACAAAAGTATTAAAAAAAATACAGTTGTTCTTTTTTTTGGAGATACATTAACAAGAGCAAGTGTCTTTTTACAAGCATCGAAGTTGAAACGAACAGAATAAAATGTACAGAGTTTGAGATTATGGACCTTGTTGTGGACGTGGCCTTTCTTTAACACGAAGGCCGTACAAATCGAGTGTTTGATGAATTAAACATGACAAAAACAAAATGGAGGGAATAAATCTTGCTTCCTTCCTGCTCCCGTTTCATTAGCTGTTAATCCTGCCGTCCATCTGCTGCGGAGTTCAGCCTTTTATCTAAAAAATGATCTGTTACAGGACGTGATGAGAGGTAATGAACGAGGAAGATAGGAGAGACTAATCTCCTCCTGATGAACGGCAGCCTGACGTTAACCCTGTAGATCCAGATGTGGATATGAGTGTTTATGAAGTTATTTAACGCTTGATAATACTTAGGGTTAGACTGAGGTCACTTTGGCATTGTTGATTTGTTTTCTAATATAACGGGGTTCAGCAAATTTAAAGGGACAATAGGGATCTTTTATAGTGGGAGTGATGTTTTCTCACCTGTTTTTATGACTTAACCCTCCTGTTGTGTTTGGGTCAAATCTGACCGATTTACTACTTTCATCAATCATAACTTTTTTGTTTTAGATTGGATTGCATTAAGGCTTTATGATATCCTTCACAGTAGACTTTTGAACATATACAATTGCTGATCACCACTTTCATTGAGTTTTGGATGATTTAGTCAACTTTGTAACACCATGGTGTTCCCGGTCCCCCATAAAGAAAAGGAATTAGTAACCATCCGGAGCTCACACACACACACACACACACACACACACACACACACACACACACACACACACACACACACACACACACACACACACACACACACACACACACCACACCACACCACACACACACCACACACACACCACACACACACACACACACACACACACACACACACACACACACACACACACACACCACACACACTACACACACACACACACACACACACACACACACACACACCACACACACACCAATTTGATACATTTCCCGCTCTTATGTGCCCATCCCCCCACATGGATCACACCTGGCACACGCAATACATGTTCAGTGTCTATTCTTTGTATATTTACTGCAGTCTTTCATGTATACCAGTAGTCTGATACAATATGTACAGTTTGAAAGGGTGTTAAATGAAATTTGGTGATGATTAATGGTTTTTGTGTTAATGTAATAGCAGTTAAAACAGGACCGGTCAAATGTGACCGTGAACACCAAAGTAAGGGGGGGGACGAAGACAATAGGAGGGTTAAAAGCAATTGTTTAGATAGAAAACATGTACAGTAAGACACTAAGAAAAATAATCCGTATAAATGAAATCCGTATAAATGTCGTATTTCTTATTTTTCTCGCTTGGCCAAACATTTGTGGATGAAAACGACAAAAAGGACTGAAATGGTTGAAATTGTTGAAAATATGACCACTCGGTCTAAACCCCAAGTATTATTTAGTTGAATCTAAACGTCATAAAGTCGGGTCTGGATGATGGGAAATTGTTCATATTGTGTTCATGTTGGGATGCGAACCACTGCGGGATTCATGTGCTTCATTAACGAGAGAGTTCTTCAACAGAAAGAAAAGGAAACCACCATTCACAATAATAGATAAATACTTTACTACAAATATAAATACACACCACATGATCAAAAACCTGGAATGTGACTACATGTACATTTTTCAAATCAACATTTTAATGCTATGTTTTCCCCCCCCCCACTTACAATAAGGCAAGCGTTAGTCTAACGTTAGGAGATACTAGTAGCCGTTATTTACAGGGACGCTACATGGAAATCCAGCTATTACCCACATCCCAAAAATCTGAATTTACAAAAAGAAAAAGGGGTTTAATTTGACGACAAAAAGACCACGAGTTGTGCAATTCAGTGCAGAGCGTTAGAAAGTAAAGATGGGAGGAAACACAAAGCTTTATGAGAGTGAAGGAGTGGAAGCGTTGATTTAAAAAAGGCTGTGTGTGTGTGTGTGTGTGTGTGTGTGTGTGTGTGTGTGTGTGTGTGTGTGTGTGTGTGTGTGTGTGTGTGTGTGTGTCCTCTCTTAAGGCTTTCTGAAGGAACACCCTGATGAGAAGTTAGTGCTACAAAAAGTTTAGTGCCTTTTTATTGGGGCAGAAAATCGGAGTTTGCACCAAAAAAACGTGCAATATTTATGTATTATTTTTAAATGAACAGATGAAAATGTTTCTTACGGAGGCCATGTGACATCTACCTAAGAAATGTAAGGTTTATAAACACATTTATAACACTGTATGATTATAGGTAGTGATATTCATAATGCTAAATAACAATTATAAGCATTTTAAAATGACTTATGAAATGACTTGCAGGTCACTCACCGACTTCTTTTGTGTATTATAATCCCCATAGTTGTAATATATTATAATCCTTTTTTAATATCACTGATATAAAAAGGCATAATAATGTGATAAGTTGTTTTTTGTATGCTTTAAGTAAATAAATAATACATTTCAGTTACTGTTGCATTAAAAGCATGTTCATAAGATTTAGTGAAGCTTTGTAAGAGGCTTTTTGAATTGTTTTTAAGACATTTCAAAGCATTACAGACCTTTAAACAGTCATTTTAAACCTTATAAATACATTAAAATGTCGTGTGAATGGATTATATAAGTGGCTTTCATGTAAAGTGTTAGGGTATTATGATACTTTAGCTTATAAGTCATTATAAAATGCTTTTTTAATGTGTTGTAATCGTTATAAACCAGTATGAATGTGCTTTTTCCATGCTGTAAGTTGATTAAAACGCATTATAAGTATATTTGTTATGCGTTGTAGATATAGAAAGTGGCACACATTGTTTCAAAGAGGTGCTGATGCGGTTTCACCTTGATAAAAGTTGCAGTAAAGCGGAAAATAATAACTTAAAAAGTCACACTGCTCAAACGTTGAATTGTAATTCGACTCGGGCCGCTGCAGCGTTCATTTCCCACGCCTCTCTTCGAAGAGCAAACATCTGACGAGTAAATCTAATTTCTGCAGCAGTGTATGAAGACATTCCCATTATATATTTATAAAGAGAGAGAGGCTGTAACTTTGATTTCCTTTCCTTTCCTCCACTGAGTGATTACACATTAATAATGTTTACATGAAGACAACCCACTGATGTAAAACCTCCTGAGTGATTTAAGGCCAACGAGTGAAAGGAAACGCGAGAAAAGCTGATTATTTTTGATCAGCGAGAAGCAGCCGTTTACTATACACATGAGGCGGGGCTATGTACACATGATCATGTTGATTTGTTTACACTGAGTAATATGCAGTTAGTGGGCCACAGTAATGAGCAAGCTAGTGTATGTGTTCGCCATTTAGTGATCTTTACAGTGCAAGGGTAAAAAAAAAAAACTGTCAGAAGAAGCATCGGAAATATTAATATAATGTAAACACTAATATCAATACCATTCCTCCCATAGGAGAAAGATTACGATGCATGCACACACACAAGTACACACACACACACACACACGTACAAACACACACACACGCGCACAAACACTCACACCATTGTGCTTCGGGTTAGAGCAAAAAGTCCAAAATGTGTCACACTCGCTGTCGTGTAGGACCGAACATGTGTGAAATTAGGAGTTTGAGAAGCTTTAGGAATGTGTAGGGCTATACACACACACACAGACTCACTTACAGTCACACACACACACACTTACAGTCACACACACACACACACACCACGAGCGTGCCTGGGTGCAGCTACAGGCTCCTGGGGCTGATGTTGCTGTACAGAGGGGTTTCCATGACACTGGCAGAGTGGGCGGGGCTTGGTGGGGTTTTGTTGGCCAATCAGCGCGAAGAGAAGCCTGTTGCTAGGCTACAGCCAACCACCTGCGTCACATCCCAGATCTGTGGAGACAACAGCCAATACAGTTCAATAAATTATTATTATTTTTGTTTGTTTTCCAGTTATCTTTAAGAACTTTTTATTGATTAAATAAATAAATAAAACAACGATTATTTTCACTGAGGATGAATCTGTAGATTTGTTTTCTCCAGATGAAATCATATGGTCTATCAAATAACAGAAAAGTGAAAATACCCATGAAAATGTACTTTGCAACAAAGAAAAGGATATCTACAGATTTGAGAGGCGGAAATCTGAGCATTTCTTAAATACTTAAAACTTCTTAGTAAAAAACCCTGATTTAAAAACATTTACATATTTGATTAATGTGGATGTTGTCAGACTGAATACATGCATGAATTATCCGATATATTTTTATATTATACAATATAATAAGAACAGCTGTTGACCTTAACGATGCGGTCGCTCCCACACGTCACCATCAGGCCTCTGGAGGGGTCCATGTCCATGTGGGCGATGTTGTGCTTCCCTCGT
>NW_022988159.1:1067694-1092694 GCF_902827165.1 Trematomus bernacchii
GCGACACACACACAGAGAGAGAGAGAGAGAAAGCAAGAGAGAGAGAGAGCGAGAGAGAGGGCGAGCGAGAGTGAGAGAGAGAGCAAGAGAGAGAGAGAGAGAGAGAGAGAGAGAGAGAGAGCGACACACACACACACATTAAAGAGTTGGCCTGAGTACTGTGAAAATCAGGATACACTGCGACCAATTATAAAAACATTCAGAGTGTTTCTCCGACTCGTATTAAATGAATGTTCTCCCTTTTAAATTAGTTTTAATGTGAAGTACCTGCCGACGACAGTAAACACTTTAAGTATGAAAAATAAAGCCTAAATAATTCAGTGAGATTTACTTAATTGCCTTATAATTGAAGAACACTTAAATTATACATTTCAAATTAATATAATCCATTTAATTCGTGACAAAACATGTTTTTGTCCTGACATTTAGACAGCGTTTTAGCTGCATTGAATTGCATCTTTATAATGAGTTCAGCCTACATTTGTAAGAAACACGAGTTTCTATTCCTCCGTGTTTATATCTGTCATGCTGCAAAGTTTCAATCATAAATCAAATGTTATTCCACCTCCAAACTGTCTTGTGAAACTTGCATTGTTGTAGTAAATGCATTGAAAATAGGAATACTGAATAACAAATGTGGTTCAAATCAAACCTTATGGATCTTAACATGGTATTATTATTTCTGGAAGTATGCTTAAAGGTAGGGTAAGAATGGAGAAACCAGAATTTAAAAGTACGCAGCCGAAAAGAATCTGCCCCTTCCTTCAGACTTCCTTACAGAGCCCCTCCTCCAACACACACGAACGCGCACATGACCAATGAGGGCACGAGATAAGTTTGTGCCCCGATGGAAGGCTGACAGGCAGGTAGGCCATCCAGTTATTTTAGCCGGGCCGGCTCAGATGATTGGTCGTGCTTTTTACAGCGCCACGGCTTCCACAGATGACATTTTGTTATGTATTTATTGTCAAAGCATTTAATGTATTCATTGCTATCGGGATGTTAAGAGCATTCCATGGAATATAACAAGTGTTTCTGAAGTGAATTACCTACCCCACCTTTAATGATCTTCTTATGTTTTTAAGTTGGAGAAACAAAACTTTTCACTCACTCTTCTTCTTTGATGGTGTCGAAGCAGGCGTCGCACACCCTCACCGGGAACTCAAAGCCCATGATGGGAAACGAGGTGCGTTTAGAACTACATTTCCCACACACTGCTTTGCCGCACTTCCTGCAGTGATGCTGCACGGAGGAAACAGAGAGGGTTTTCAATCAGGATGTAAATCACATCATAAATCATCGTGGCTGAAGCACTGAGGTCACATGACCCTACCAAACAACTGAAGACCCATCTTTTTACATTGGCTTTTGTTTCTACTTGAGATGTGTGTGATGTGTTCTTATGTTTGTTCCTGTCGGGACTCCACGTGGTCTGTGTTTTGTTTTTATGTTAACCTTACATTTCTGCCTCATGTTGTATTCGTGTTTCTTTTGTTCTTACTTGTGAATTTTATTTCTTTGAAAGGCGCTATACTAAATGAACGTGTTACCTGTCGGAGCCCCATGGTCTTAGTGTCCCACATCTGCTTTATGTTCCAGAAGAACGGCTGCTCACACTTCTGACACGAGTCGCTGTCCAGCCACTGAGGCGCCTACACACACACACACACACACACACACACACACACACACACACACACACAAAAAATGGTTTATTGTGTGTTTGTTATGATTATTATACGGACCTCTTCTCTCTTGTTTTGTTATAAAGTGATAGTGATATACTCAATTGTCTTTGGACACTAGAAAAAGCGCAATAAAAATCCAATGTATTATGATGATGATGATGATGATGATGATACGCACCTCTTCTCTCGGGGTGTCCATGTTCCACACCGCCATGCCTCCGTCAGCCGAGCAGGAGACCAGCTGCCGGGTCAGCTGCAGGTAACGCAGAGACTGCACACGCTCACTGAGGGAACACACAATAAACAATCATCACAATTTGAACCAGTGTTGGGGAATCATTCGCCCTGCATGTCCTCCTCCTTCTCCCTCTGACGCAGATGACCAGCCTTGAGCAGCCGTTATCTCCCTGAAGGAGGGGCTGCCCTAGCAAGTTGTTGATGTTGCCAGTTTATGACCGGGCTACTGTCGGTCAGAGATAGTTATTGTTGTGGGACACCTGGAACACATCCTTCTCGGGGTGTAGATGACCTCGAGCCATAAGCGACAACAAATGTGATTCAGTGTCCTCAGCTGTTTAGTCTATCTATTGAAGAATGTTGATGATAACACTCTGAACTAGTTCAAACCTGGAGCTACAGGAGGGGTCTTCAGAATTGATTGTGACATCTCAACCTGTGGTCAACTCGTGTCCCCGTGACATGTCTTGTGAATTCTCCGGCCGAAGCTCCAAATGAACCGTCAGTGTTTGCCATCAAAGCTCCAGCTCTCCATCGTGTCTCTCTTTGAGTCCTGACTCTCCATTGCTTCAGAAGTTTCACCCACAACCAGAAGAAAGTTACTAAACTAAAAAGAATGTATAATATATCTTACTCATGTAGAACTGGAGAGAGTTGATGTACTACAGAGTAACAGTAAACGACATACAAGATAAAAAACACCTACAAAAAAAATCCAATAACCCTGAAGACCGTCTACTCGTTTTTCCTTTTGTCTTTTATCTGCACTGCTGTCCCTTTACTGTTGTGAGGCACACATATGAATACATTCTGACACAGATAAAGATTAGTTTATAGTGTTATTAATCTCATTCAAACCTGTGGAGCGCTGCAAATCTCTCAAGCTGCTACATTTACTTTCAATGATTTAGTTTTTGACACAGAGGAGGTGAGCTTAATAGAGTATATTATAACTCAGGTGGACTCACTGGTGTCCCTGCAGCAGGAGCGTCCGTCCCTTGCGGCCCCCGATGTCCCACATGATGACGCTGTGGTCCGAGGCCCCCGAGAACAGCAGCCTCTGAACCGGGTCCCACCACAGGGTGGCTATGCTGCCTGAAGAGAAATGGAAAAAGGAAACAACCTGTTACACGTGTTCAAGTTCAAGGCTAAGGCTTTTATTGTCATGTGTACATAGCTACAGTGTAGTTATGACAATTACAATCTGAGGTCACAGGCTCAATAAAACAGATAATAGTGCAAGTAAATACAATAGAATATAATCGAAATAGTGCAAGAAGAGTCTATATACAAGTAATTGGAATATTGATTATATATATAAGTTGCAAACAGATGAATGTTATGGATGTCCTTTCAAAGGTTCAGGTGTTTAACAAAGCCCAATTCCAAACCGACCCCTAACCCACTTCCACTCCTGGAATGTATGAAACCCTCAAACAGCAGACTGTGTCGGTCCTGATTAAACAGCTGCTCTACCTGACCATGTGCAACACTGTTTGTTGTCATTATCTGTACAAACAGTTCTGTGCAAACATTGACTAATAAACTGCGCAAAGAAGATAGACATGTGATCGTATACAGACGTAAACAACTTTTTATTTTCTTATGATCATATATACACCAGTGTCTACAAAACGGTAGACGTGCATTTGTACTTAAAGTGGACCTATCATGCTATATTTGAATAATATAGTGTAGGACCATACCTATATAAGGCATATTTATACTTTTTTTTTCAAAATACCAAACAGATCATGCATTTTAGCCATGCCTCATTTTGCTCAATTTGACATTTTTTAGCTCTGCTCTGCAAGGGCTGATTCTGTGAGAACAGCACCACCTACAGGCCTGGCATATGTACTACAGCGTCTCCAGCGCTTTCGAACGGCAATGGCCGTGGCTGTCTCCTCCTGATTGGTGGAGTTGGCCCAATAGCCATAGCGCCACTGTCCTGACGTCAGGACAGTGTTCAAATCTGGATCAGTTTTTATCAGATCCGTTGCAGCCCCTTTTTTAGAGATTTGGGTATGGAGGAAAATAGAGAGGGTTGTGTTTTCTGACACTTGGTGAGTTCCCTGGAACACCGGGGACACATATCCATGTAGAAAAGACGTACAAAAGTGCATTTTGCATGATAGGTCCCCTTTAAAAAGTTCTGTATATTTGCAGGGACTGTTGCAATAAACGAGCGTCTCATAAACATCAGATTTAAAAAAGGAAAAGAGGATTGGATAAAAAAGAAATGCCACTAAAGATTTTTCTGAATTCTATTATAATTAGTTTTTATATTTCTTGTCTTAGAGGTGTTGACTATTGTAACCCCCCCACCTGGAAGAAGGAGCCTCATTCAGCTGACAGTGAGACTACAGACGTCACAGAGTGAGATTGTGGTTTGAAATTGGGCCATAAAATGCTGAAAGAGCCTGATGAGGGACTGAGGCTCCACCTGGTGCATGCTGGGAGAACTGCAGGAAGCTTAATAACTCAAAACCTCTTAAAACCTATTTTTTTACTTATTCTTTTCCAGGTCAATATACGACTACTGCAGTCGCCCAGACACCACTGTTGAGATCACATGAGGTTACAGATTGGAAAGGTCAGACATTTCTCTTGTGCCTCAAAATGTAATCAATCATAATTTCCATTAAATATTTGGGAGGAACTCCAGCACCACTCCCTTTCATATCTATCATTATGATTAATATGCATTACTTTCTGTTTAATTAATATGCATTATCACGAGGCACATCTGCAGAGAGAGAGTTATGAAATGCATTAAACTGTTTTGTTGTAAGGATTTATTTTTTCCTTTTGATTATTTCTAAAAGGGCATGCATTTGTGTTGTGCAATCCATTGTTTTGGCACAGCTACAAGAACCCTAACAAATAAAAATCTGAGAGATGCATTCATCTGTTTTTCAGGATGTCAATACTCCCATCTAAACAGTTCAAACGTTCACTGAGCAGCTCAACAACAAACAGCTGCCAGATCTCAAACCACAGATATGAGAAGCCGTAGGAGAGAAAATGTTCCCTAACATCCTCCAAACCACACAATGGGATTTCTTGTGTGGACTTGGTCTGCCAGCAGAGCTCTATCCACTTATAAAGTAAATGTCAGAGTCCGTAAAGCAAACATCCGACACCAGAGAGCCAGAACTATTCCTATTTATCCACTGGAGTTTGTAAAGGCCGAATAAGAGCAGCAGGCGTTATGCTGGGTTATATGTTGTGATAGTCTAAGGTCGCATTCACACCAGCATTGTTTAGTCCGGTTGAATCGAACCCTGGTGTGTTTACCCGCTTGGTGCGGTTCGTTTGGGTCGGTGTGAACGCAGCCCGAGACCTCTGAAGTGAACTAAACAACCGGACTCTGGTCCGCCTCAAAGAGGTGGTCTCGGACCGCTTGCTAGTGAACTCTGGAGCGGTTCATCGCTGGTGTGAACGCAGTCCGCACCAAAACATAGGAAACTGTAACGTGCTGGGGGGGGGGTGCTAGTGGAGCCTCGCAGCGGAGAAACTGTGACGCGCTGTGGGTGGGGGGTGTGCTAGTGGAGCCTCGCAGCGGAGAAACTGTGACGTGCTGGGGGGGGGGGGGGGTGCTAGTGGAGCCTCGCAGCGGAGAAACTGTGACGCGCTGGGGGGGGGTGCTAGTGGAGCCTTGCGCAGCGGAGAAACTGTGACGTGCTGGGGGGGTGGGGGGTGCTAGTGGAGCCTCGCAGCGGAGAAACTGTGACGGGCTGGAGGGGTGGTGCTAGTGGAGCCTTGCGC
Organism: Trematomus bernacchii; assembly: GCF_902827165.1. Taxonomy (NCBI): domain Eukaryota; kingdom Metazoa; phylum Chordata; class Actinopteri; order Perciformes; family Nototheniidae; genus Trematomus; species Trematomus bernacchii. The sequence goes on from NW_022988159.1 coordinate 1,073,391, forward strand.
AGCGGAGAAACTGTGACGTGCTGGGGGGGGGGGGGGGGGTGCTAGTGGAGCCTCGCAGCGGAGAAACTGTGACGGGCTGGAGGGGTGGTGCTAGTGGAGCCTCGCAGCGGAGAAACTGTGACGTGCTGTGGGTGGGGGGTGCTAGTGGAGCCTCGCAGCGGAGAAACTGTGACGGGCTGGAGGGGTGGTGCTAGTGGAGCCTCGCAGCGGAGAAACTGTGACGTGCTGTGGGTGGGGGGGGTGCTAGTGGAGCCTCACAGCGGAGAAACTGTGACGTGCGGGGGGGGTGGTGCTAGTGGAGCCTCGCAGCGGAGAAACTGTGACGTGCTGTGGGTGGGGGGGGTGCTAGTGGAGCCTCACAGCGGAGAAACTGTGACGTGCGGGGGGGGGGGGGGTCGCCTCGCAGGTGGGGGTAAAGCTATAACAAACATGGTAAGTTGGATTTTAACTAATTTTACCTCTATTATAACTTCATGTGGACTTTAAGTGGGGTAACACTTTTTCTTACAGGGATCTTATCTTATCCTATGTGTCTGCAAATAAAAAGTGTCTGGGATTTTGGGTCATCTTTTGTTTACCGCGGCCACATCTGCATATCTGGTTTCAGCATCAGACAAGCTATCTGCGCAGAGTGTGTGAGATCCACCAGGAGAACACATTAGTTCTGCTTCAATGACACACATGACACATGAACGCAGGTGTGTGTTTACCTTCGTGTCCCTTCAGTGTCGTGATGGTGGAGTACGTCTGCGTCTCCAGCTTCAGCAGCGTGATCGTACCCGAGAAATCGCCGATGAAGGCGTGCTGCGTCTCGTGGTCGTATCTGAGCGAGAGTCAGGGCTCAAACAGGTTCATACTCAGACATGCTTCACACACAGGGAGGGACTGATGGATCTACTTAACTCATTACCCCCTGCATTAATATATAAGACTAGAAAACATACATATAATATTACATGTACCAGCTTGAGAGTGGTTTCCAGTGGTCCATAAGTACTGATTGAGATTGTTTTAGTTAAATGTGTTATTTGTGTACATAATGTAATTCTCCTTTAACAACAACTGTGTACATACAGTAGATGCATGTTGTCATTATTTGTACAATGCTTTGGCAATACTGTATGTAACTATGGTCCAGCGAATAAACACATTTTAACTTGAGAACGTCTTTATCTGCGTCTGTCTTGCAGCAGTTATTATTAAAATAAGTCAGAACTTGAATATACTAAATGGCTGGGAAACGTCTAAACTATTCTACTCTGAAATAGTTTTTATTTTTGGTGTGTAAAGCACTTTGTGAATGAAAGTACTGTATAAATAATCCTTAGATTTTAAATGCTCTTAACTTGTACCATTATTTCCCCTTTATCATATATCTGTGATTTGTATGTCTTACATATTTTAAACCAATCATTGATAAATTCAATGTTTTGTGACTTTTTTGTAGTCAGGGTTGGATTAGTTTTAGGGTATTTGGTTAGTGTTAAGGGTGGAAACACTAGGTGTTTGCTTGTAAATGTAAAAATAACAAACTCTCTCGCGTTCTGGATATGTTAGTAAGAAATCATTTAAATGCTTTCTGTTTAGTGTCTCTATTGTAAAGCTTTGGATAGCTCATCGGGAGTTCCATTATACATATCTCCATTCTGTCTTGTGATTGTACTTTTAACTAAGAATAAGTTCAAACAGATGAGAGGATACTGTAGGCAGGAGGCCCAGGCGGTGAAGTAGTGCCGCCCCAGCATGCTGCCGCTCTGCGTGCACATCCAGCTCACACTCTTATCGTGTCCCGTGCTCACCACCCACTGACTCTCCAGGGAGAACACCATGTCGGACACGCGGTTCTGATGGGCTGCAAAACACACACACACACAGCATTATTGTAGAGCTGCAAAGATAAGAACTGTTAGATTAGTGCATACGTCATTTTTCATGCAATAAGGTCAGAAAATGCATTTGTTTAGCCTCTCAAATACAGAGATTTCCTGCTTTTTTCTGTTTTATATCATATTAAAAAAGGAAATATCATGGAATTGTTCCCTCTTTCTGGTCGTTTAGGTGTTGCTCAACTCCGATTTTATTAGTCGAATAGTCATTTTTAATGCTTTTTTCAAGCTGAATTACCTTTTTATAATTTTATAAGAACACCTCTGGTAAAATCAATATATGAATTGGTGCTTTTGCATGATCGTTTTTGGAGACAATGCGCTAATACTATATTGTTAATCAAGCCTGAGATTGTTTTAGATCACAGTAGCTCCATTTGCAACATCTCAAATATGGATATAGCCTGTTTTATCAAATAAAAGTAAATATTTGTGGACATTTACTTGGACCCACAGAAACTGGGATGGACGTCTTCATGATTTTCTAACATTTTATAGAACAAACAATTCATGGAGTTATCTAGAAAAGAATCAACAGATTGATCCATAATATAAAAAAATGATAAATCGCAGCCTTAATTTAATGTTAAAAGTGATTTTGGATAAACTAGATCCAACTATTTCATTAGTCTTTATATCCCAGCTGCCCTGGCTGAGAGTAGTTTCCTCTTTGCATTATCTGAAGCTGTGCTTAGTGTCACTTTAATCCACACTGAGACAGACCAATCCCTTCAGACCGTCTTAATGCTCCATCTGGGATCACGTCTAAAAGAGCTGTTTATTCACCTCACTGTTCAGAACTCTAAAAGCTGTAATACAAAATGTGCTGATGCGACAGATTTTTATTTCATACCATATCCTTTCATTCAGGTGATCAGGTGAACCTTGCTAGGAAAACAGTGGCTTATTTAAAGAGGCCCTATTGTGCTTTTGTGGGGGTTTTCCCTTCCCTGTAGTGTGTTATATAGGTTTTAGTGCAGGTTGACCAATCACAACAGAGCCGGCCAGCTAACCAATCAGAGCAAACTGGGCTCTGGTTTCAGACAGAGGGTGAAAAGAGGTGCTGCAGCACAGGCAGTATGAGAAAAATAAAGAGCTTTTTGAACATTAAAGCATGGAGACATGTAGAGACACTACATACTGATATACACCTGGACATCAGCAGGAGAGGACTCTTTAAAGTAGAGACACTACACACTGATATACACCTGAGCATCAGCAGGCGAGGACTCTTTAAAGTAGAGACACTACATACTGATATACACCTGAACATCAGCAGGAGAGGACTCTTTAAAGTAGAGACACTACATACTGATATACACCCGAACATCAGCAGGAGAGGACTCTTTAAAGTAGAGACACTACATACTGATATACACCTGAACATCAGCAGGAGAGGACTCTTTAAAGTAGAGAGACTACATACTGATATACACCTGAACATCAGCAGGAGAGGACTCTTTAAAGTAGAGACACTACATACTGATATACACCTGAACATCAGCAGGAGAGGACTCTTTAAAGTAGAGAGACTACATACTGATATACACCCGAACATCAGCAGGAGAGGACTCTTTAAAGTAGAGACACTACATACTGATATACACCCGAACATCAGCAGGAGGAGACTTTTTAAAGTAGAGACACTACATACTGATATACACCTGAACATCAGCAGGAGAGGACTCTTTAAAGTAGAGACACTACATACTGATATACACCTGAACATCAGAAGGAGAGGACTCTTTAAAGTAGAGACACTACATACTGATATACACCCGAACATCAGCAGGAGAGGACTCTTTAAAGTAGAGACACTACATACTGATATACACCCGAACATCAGCAGGAGAGGACTCTTTAAATTAGAGACACTACATACTGATATACACCCGAACATCAGCAGGAGAGGACTCTTTAAAGTAGAGACACTACATACTGATATACACCCGAACATCAGCAGGAGAGGACTCTTTAAATTAGAGACACTACACACTGATAAACACCTGAACATCAGCAGGAGAGGACTCTTTAAAGTAGAGACACTACATACTGATATACACCCGAACATCAGCAGGAGAGGACTCTTTAAAGTAGAGACACTACATACTGATATACACGTGAACGTCAGTAGGAGAGGACTCTTTAAAGTAGAGACACTACATACTGATATACACCTAAACATCAGCAGGAGAGGACTCTTTAAAGTAGAGACACTACATACTGATATACACCTAAACATCAGCAGGAGAGGACTCTTTAAAGTAGAGAGACTACATACTGATATACACCTAAACATCAGCAGGAGAGGACTCTTTAAAGTAGAGACACTACATACTGATATACACCTAAACATCAGCAGGAGAGGACTCTTTAAAGTAGAGACACTACATACTGATATACACCTGAACATCAGCAGGAGAGGACTCTTTAAAGTAGAGACACTACATACTGATATACACCTGAACATCAGCAGGAGAGGACTCTTTAAAGTAGAGACACTACATACTGATATACACCTGAACATCAGCAGGAGAGGACTCTTTAAAGTAGAGACACTACATACTGATATACACCTGAACATCAGCAGGAGAGGACTCTTTAAAGTAGAGACACTACATACTGATATACACCTGAACATCAGCAGGAGAGGACTCTTTAAAGTAGAGACACTACATACTGATATACACCTGAACATCAGCAGGAGAGGACTCTTTAAAGTAGAGACACTACATACTGATATACACCTGAACATCAGCAGGAGAGGACTCTTTAAAGTAGAGACACTACATACTGATATACACCCTGAACATCAGCAGGAGAGGACTCTTTAAAGTAGAGACACTACGTACTGATATACACCTGAACATCAGCAGGAGAGGACTCTTTAAAGTAGAGACACTACGTACTGATATACACCTGAACATCAGCAGGAGAGGACTCTTTAAAGTAGAGACACTACATACTGATATGAACCTGAAAATGATCATATGATCTCTTTAAACCTCGAGCAGAGAGGACTGCAGGATATTGAAAGTAACTAACTTAGCAATATTTATTTTCCACAATAATGCAAGCTGAACTTTGCAGAAGTGAGTACAAATGTATGAGCAAGACATCTAAAATAACCTCATTTGGTGCAACAAAAACATTTAAAGTGGGGAATGACATTTTCCTAAAAAACATTTTCAAAGCGATTTCAAAGGGAACATTTAAATGGAAAATTGCTGATAAATAACATTATCTGGAGACAGACCGTACCCTGTGACTGTTACATTTATCTTATTCATGGTATTTTTAGGAATCCAGTTGTTATGACTCACAGTAATACAAAGCATCGCTTATACAGTAAGAAGAGCTAGAAAAATGAGTCATTCCTTTTTTCGGCAAGAGTACAAGACAGGGAGATTAATTATAAGAGCTGAGGCAAAAATATACCCTCGGGACATTTCTGTGCTTTCTACTCCACTCGGTACTGCTTTGAATTAATGAGAAAGTTCTTTGGATATTATTTCCCCTCGCCTTTATTGCTGCGTAATAACCAAACCACGACCATTTCGTAGTCCATTTTCTCCGTCCTCCTTATTCTAGTGCTCCTTTTACGAAACAATCTTTTCTCCTGCCATTAAATTAGATACCAACAGGCTCTTAAGAAACTTTTTTAAGGGGAAACGCAACCTAAATATATCCATCTTTTAACACTGCCTCTGTTCACTTGTGCAGAAAAACACTGTTTCTTTGTAGATCTTAAACTTATTTGCATATTAGTTATTACATTCGGTTTTTACATTTTAGTAGTAGGTAGTGTATTTGGTATATTGTAGTGTATTCTTACTTATTTCTTTATATTTTATACAGTTATTTCTCAATGGATATATGACTTTTATTGTTGATCTGTATATATTTACCGATCATTTTCTATATTAAATAATAATAATTGTATTTCTGCTCTTGTAACCTGCTGCTTTAACACAATACATTCCTAATTTAAATCAATAAGTACATCCATCTATCCATCCAATGCAGTACTGCTATAGTTAAGAAATGTTCCTAAAGCCTTTACTTTGATCTGTTATATTAATATACAACTATACCGAAACTCTAAGCTGTTTTTAAGCATTGGCTTAAGGGCCACACACACACACACACACACACACACACACACACACACACACACACACACACACACACACACACACACACACACACACACACACACACACACACACACACACACACACACACACACACACACACACACACACACACACACACACACACACACACACACACACACACACACACACACACACACACACACACCACACACACACACACACACACACACACACACACACACACACACACACCACACACACACCACACACACACACACACACACACACACACACACACACACACACACACACACACACACACACACACACACACACACACACACACACACACACGCTGAGTCATGTGTGTGCGCTTTGTGGTGACGTGGAGTTTTGTTCTCTAACAGCAACAGGCTTTGTTCGATATGATCTACAGAGTCAAAGGAGCTGTTTCTCTGTCCATAACATTCTGATCATAGCAGCGTGACCGGAGATGAAACTTAAACGCTGAAATAATTGTTTAGTCAAGAAATGTCAAGAGAAATTTGAAAGAAATGCTGCTTTCCACAGTGTTCCTACAGCTATTAATGCAAGTTGTGTTTTAGACCCAGTAAGGCTATATTTTGCCAGTCTGATTTAATTTAAAGGGGACCTATCATGCAAAATGCACTTTTGTACGTCTTTTCTACATGAACATGTGTCCCCGGTGTTCCAGGGAACTCACCAAGTGTCAGAAAACACAACCCTCTCTATTTTCCTCCATACCCAAATCTCTAAAAAAGGGGCTGCAACGGATCTGATAAAAACTGATCCAGATTTGAACACTGTCCTGACGTCAGGACGGTGGCGCTACAGCTATTGGGCCAACTCCACCAATCAGGAGGAGACAGCCACGGCCATTGCCGTTCGAAAGCGCTGGAGACGCTGTAGTACATATGCCAGGCCAGTAGATGGTGCTGTTCTCACTGAATCAGCCTTTGCAAAAACAGAGCTAAAAAATGTCAAATTGAGCGAAATGAGGCATGGCTAAAATGCATGATCTGTTTGGTATTTTGAAAAAAAAAAAGTATAAATATGCCTTATATAGGCATGGTCCTACACTATATTATTCAAATATAGCATGATAGGTCCACTTTAAATATCAATTTTATTTGCAATTTCTCCGATATCTGGGTCTGGGTGAAGTTCATCGTGAGAGTCATTTGATACATTTTCTTAATCGAAATTATCTATTATTTACGATTGGACAACACAACAGAAAACGTGACTCATTCATTGTGAATAACATGTCTTATGGGTCTCATTTGTTAAGACTTTGAACAATTAGTTGAAGGCATTTTAATTCCAATTAATACATTATTCAATCTCTTTTAACGCTTGTTGAAGATCTGAGTAAACCCTATCCTAGAGTCCAAATTGCAGTGTTTAGATGTTGTGATTTACTTTAATTCAAGTACAAAAAGCAGCAAAATCTCTTATTTGAGAAGCTGGAACAAGAGTTGTCTTTTCAAACAGCATTATTTCACTAATTCAGCATGAAAGATTACTGAAAATATGAATCAATTATCACAATAAGTCTAGCATACACATTATAAGCACACCACTGAAACTCTGCCTCATCTTGCTTGATGCTAAATGACTTGACAGTTGTTGTTGTTGTTGTTGTTGTGCGTCTGTCTCTCACCGGGATATGTTTTGACGTGGCTCATCTTGTTGAAGTCTTCAGAGATGAGAAACTCCTGGAGGGCAAGAAAAACAAACAGAAAATCAAATCAAATAACTCTCCTGCACCCACGGGTGTTTGAAGGAGTCTAAATAATGATATCTTGGCCTATTTAAAACCAGAAACTCAGGTTTTATTTTATACATAAAACGAGAGTTTGAACAACTCCCATTTAGAAACATCGTTAGTGAGAAATCAGCTCGGACAATGTCTTGCATTTCACAACCCTCAGTCCGTCTGTACTGCCTGTTGCTGACTTCTTGCCATGTAATATGTATGTTTTATTGTCTTTTTAAATCAGCATTTCCACTACTATATGTTCCAAGTCTTTACTGATTGTATTAACTTGACTTAACTTACAATGAAATTAGGTTTTAAATGATTAAATATGTTTCTTAGATAACTTTTAATAATCGAATTGTGAAGCATCTTGAGATGACGTTGTTTTTAAAGTGCTATACAAATCAAATGTATTATTATTAGGCCTGTTAAGTTTTTACATTTTTTAACGCCACTAATTATTTTAACGTGCGATTAACGCATGTGTATTTGTCCTCGGCCCGCCCCGTAGTTTCAGAGCCCAAAGGCTTGACGTTGTTGTTGTTGTTGTTATTGTTGTTGTTAGTTGGATGGTGGGAGATTCTAGCAAGAGATATGGATACAAAAAAAGGTATCGATAGCGATAGCTAAATGGGTGGCTACAGCTTAACGAGGGGCTGCATCCAACGTGTCGACTGCACATCACAGCGCATTATTTTGACCCACAGTGGGAACTTCAGTCTCATGCTTTGACTGAAGATGAAGACAGAGGAGCGGGATTTTGCCGACAACTGTAAACAGGCATGTCTGTTTGAGCAACTGGCTCAGTGCAGAGAAGTAGACGGTTGGGAGAGAGTGAAGAGAGAAAGAGAGAGAGAGAGAGAGAGGTTCCAGGTTGTTGTGTTGAGAATATTCAGGAGAATATTTGTCATTGTTCCAATGATAATAAACAAACATTTGCATAAAGCATATGTGTCCACTCATATGTTGATAAGAGTATTAAAAACTTGAAAAATATTCCTCTACGGTACATTTAGAACAGATAAAAAATGTGCGATTAATTTGCGATTAATCACGATTAACTATGGACATCATGCGATTAATCGTGATTAAATATTTTAATCGACTGACAGCCCAAATTATTATTATTATCTGTCCAGGGACTACAGATGACAAATAGCCTCTTGGCCACATTTACAGAAATGCTTATTAATGCGCACTGCCCTTGATAGATACATAAATAACCTAAACAGTGAGCCTGGAGTGAGAATATTTAACCATTATATTTGAGTTTTCTCACCACAATAGCTCCGTTGTCCTGGCCGATGAAGATGCGCCGGCTGTCATGGTGGTAGGACATGCAGGAGCACGGAGCTAAAGGAGGGAGAAGGGAAACGAAGCATGAGCAGGAAAGAGAGGCGCGCTTTGTACCAAAACAGGCGTGAACGTGCACACATATTAGGGATAGTTCCCACGGATCTACTCACAGGAGACGGTGTGGAAGATGCTCGGCCAGTACTGACCGCTGTCTCTCTTCAGCCACACTCGGATGGTTCTAATGGAAAATGGAGAAAATGTAATTAAGATTAGATTTTGCTTTTCCGTCATTGCACAGAGTATAAATATTGAGACGACCAAATGCAGTTAGCATCCAAACAGAAGTGCAGGAGAAGCAGTAAAGTACAGTATAATGTGTAGTATACGTGTATACAGTATGAACAGTAGAATAGGAATTGAATACAGTAGAGAGGTGTTGTAAACAAAGGCAGTATAATATACACAGAATAAAAGTTAATACACTAGAGAGCATTATTGACACTTGAATAAAAAAGAAAGTAAATGAATAATTATCAAATGTGGATATTCTGTCGTCTATTTTGTATTGTTTTACATTATTTTGAGTGCATTTCAAGACCTTTCAGCATGTCAATATATACAGTACTTAATCTACAACATCCTAGTTTCATACTTTCTATAAAACTGATCACACTCTTCCTCAATTCTAAAAACTGCAACTTGCACACTTGGTCATGTTTGGATATATATTATCCTCATAGGTATTCTTTAAAAGTAGAAGGTTGGTCTATTACAGAGTATTCTAATTTATTCTGTGCATTTTATATCGTGTTTTCTATAGATATACATATTTAATAGTGTTGATAATAGGGCTGTGCAATTAATCGTTTTTTATCGCAATTACGATTTTGGCCTGCCACAATTACAAAAACAACATCATCGAAAAAAACGATTATTTTGCATTGTTAGGTTGTGACTGCACTGCAACATATTTCATGTAATTTATTTTATAGTCTAATGTATTTATCATATTTATATATGTTTAGTAGCTTGTTGAAGTGCGCTCCAAAATATTTGTTGATCTTTTTTTATTGGTATTTATTATTTTGATATTATTTATTTAAATGTAAATATAAATGTATCATTTATTTTATTTATTGTTTTTTCAGTTGAATTATACGTTCAGGGTAATCAACAGTTAAACAGATACTGTTCAAATTATTATTTTAATTTGCTTTAAAGTTCAATAAATTGACGTTTTCAAAGTCAATGAATAATCGTATTTAATAATCGTGATATCAATTATTGACCAAAATAATCGTGATCATGATTTTTGCCATAATCGCACAGCCCTAGTTGATAAGTAGATAGTTACTCTAAGTTTTTTTGTATTAATGTGCAATGCCTTGTAAACATGATGCTGTAAAGCATATCTAATTTAATCTATTAAGTAGGACTGCCTCTTGTAATTGGTTGTTTTGGTCTTATTTTCCTAAGATTCCTTTAATTTAATTGTATTTTTTAATGCTTTATTAATGCTGATTGACTTACTTCCAAGAAACGTATATATATATTATATATACAGTCTATGGTATAAGCACATCTATTTTAAACACGGGATTTTATGTGATGCTTAAAAAGATAATACTTTATTGTCAGATCAAGTCAGAAACAAAGACACATATTTAAGAAATGAAACAAGGGAACATACATGTAAAAAAAAAGGATCAGGACTATTTAGCTTACATTTGATTTGGGATTAAACTCATATATTTAATGTTGGATTGACGTGAAAAGAGTGGTTCCTTCAAATCTCATTCAATCCTGAAGCCTTGTATCTCTAGTTTGATGATGGATTAAATCACCTAATTGATCACAGACCAACATTGTAGTGTTAGGTGACTGAGAGCTGCTTTAGTGAAGGACAGTAAAAAAACATGTCTCTTTTCCCTGGAAACACTCGATGGAAAACACCCAGTGAACTGAGACTGGGCTTAATCCTCGTCTGGAAAATCAGCTGTAATTCTCTTTAGACACACAAACACCACGGACAAATGTATTGACTGTGTGTTTAAATGTTCTATGTTGGTGTAAAATCATTCTTGGTTGGTCTTGACTTTTATCCAAGTCTGACCACAGCCATGAACACAAGCTTCAAGGTTCAAGGTTCTTTATTGTCAATCTGACATAGCTACAGAGTAATTATGTAGTTGAACATCTTATGTCACAGGCTTCTCCAACAATGCAACATAATAACATAATAACAATAAGAGCAAGAGCAATACAAAAAGAAAAATAGTTATAAAATAAAGTGATGATGTGGAATAGTGCAGTACGAGTCTATATACAAGTTATTGGAATGATATATATTAGATTATATATATTAGATACATTTGTTTGCTTTGTTAACGTTACAGATACTGAAGCTTAGCTAGTACCAAATTCAAGTAGATGTTTATACCGTAAAGCTCTTTCGATGCTTTTAAAAAAAATCATTACTCTACTTAAGTGAACAATTTTGAACCCTTAAGTGTCACACATAAGAGCTGTAACAGTAAGTCGCTTTACATATTTTGATATTCGATAAATTACAGTACTTTTTCCAAAGTAGAAAATGCTGTTTTCAGCCTCTCAAATGTGGAGATGTCCCTCTTTTCTCTGTTTTATATCACATACAGGTGAATATGTTCGAGAAAGTAGTCGAGAAAATAATCAGTAGATAAAATGATAATGAAAATAATAGTTAAACACGAAAGGTAACTTCACTCTCTACGTTTTTCTAGGTCAAGTGTACAGTATATGAAACTTCAGTCAGCTTTTAGGGAATCAGGTTTAAAGTTTTACTTTCTATTCACCTAAAAAGTCCACACACACACAAAAGAGCCACCTGATGCTTCTCTGTCTGCTGAGATGATTTGGACACACACACACACACACACACACACACACACACACACACACACACACACACACACACACACACACACACACACACACACACACACACACACACACACACACACACACACACACACACACACACACACACACACACACACACACACACACACACACACCACACACACACACACACACACCACACACACACACACACACACACACACACACACACACACACACACACACACACACACACACACACACACACACACACACACACACAACTTCCCCTTTAAACCCAGCACTGCATCACATAGTTCAAGTTTCCTTTACTTTGAATGAGGATGTAGCTTTTTCACTCTTTTAAAGCATGCTTTCAGCTTAACATCGGATACATTCTAGCTAGAGAAAGTGGAAAGAGTCTGTTAAAGTCTAATTATACCACTGCCCCATGGTATTGATTTATTGATGATTAATCACTCTTGCATGCCATAATACACTTTTTTTATTGCACCCAGATTACAAAGATGTTATGTTCAGGGGGGGGGGGGGGTGAATCATGCGTAGCTTATATGCAAAGTATTATCAAGCAACGTGTCAATAAGACAAATGAATTAAACATCTATAGATTACGAGATGCACTTGAACAGAGGTGGTAGAAGTACTCAGACCTTGTACTTGAGTGAAAGTAGAAGTACTCAGATCTTGTACTTGAGTGAAAGTAGAAGTACTCAGATCAGATCTTGTACTTGAGTGAAAGTAGAAGTACTCAGATCTTGTACTTGAGTGAAAGTAGAAGTACTCAGATCTTGTACTTGAGTAAAAGTACTCAGATCTTGTACTTGAGTAAAAGTAGAAGTACCAGAGTGTAGGAATACTCTGTTACAGTAAAAGTCCTGCATTCAAAATGTTCCTCAAGTCAAAGTAGGAAAGTATTATCATCAAAATATAGATAAAGTAGCGACAGTAAAAGTAGTCATTGGGCAGATTGGTCCATTTCAGAATAATATGATATGTTTTATAATGATTGATCATGAAAGTGTTATCAAAGCTGATAAAGGTGCAGCTAGTTTTAATGACTTTGTATACAGCAGGGTAGCTTGTGAATTTACTCCAGGTGGAACTAAAGTCTGATTTAACACTTGATTATATTTCACATAATTCATCCACATCTGTGAAGTAACTAAAGGTATTAAATACATGTAGTGGAGTAAAAGTACACCATTTACCTCTGAACTATAGTGGAGTAGAAGTACAAAGTAGCATAAAATGGAAATACAATTCCCTAAGAATTGTAATTAACTACAGTATGTGAGTAAATGTACTTAATTACTTTACACCATTGCACATGAAGGCAACAGTTTGATAAGGTAATGTTTACTATCAGCATTAGCTAGCTAGCCATGTCAAAATAGACTCAAATAATATTGTAAATAAAGAAATATTGAGTCGTTAGCGACAGAAAACCTTATGTAATATCCCCCTTTTTGTGGTTGTGTGTATGATAGCGGATATATATGGGAAAAAGTCAATTCATTCATGGATATTTATCCCTACGCCCTCCAGCAAATAGACGGAGCCCGGTGCTAGCTACTTCCAGCTTTAGCCGTTAGCCCTCACCTGTCCTCGCTGACCGTGATAACTCCATCCTCTTTGGGGATCAAAACGGCCGAGTTCACAGTGTCCGAGTGGCCCTCGATTTTGTTCAGAAGAACCGGTCTGAGGCCTCGAATGAATCTCGGCAGCCATGGTTTTTATCCAGCAGTGTTTTCCTTCAGCTGGTTTTCTCCACAGTGAAGGAGGATCAGCTGACACCCGGAGCCGCTGTCAGCACTACCGTAAAGACTGTAGGATAAGATTACCGTAGTGACTGGAAGGGTTACCGTAGTGACTAGACATTACCGTAATGATGACTGTAGGATTACCATAGTGACCGAAAGATTACCGTAGTGACTGCAAATCAGGGTTACCATAGTGACTGGAGGGGTTACCGTAATGCAGGGGTGTCAAACTCAAGGCCCGTGGTCCAAATCCGGCCCGCGACTTCATTTTATGTGGCCCGCAAGAGCTTGCAAAGAATATAATACGTTCATTATTATACGGTTACTGCCGCTTTACAGAAGCATGTTGCCCATAAACTACATGTCCCACAATGCATCTCATTTTGTGACACTGAAGAGTCTTGCAATTATTTGCCCTAGACTTCTGCTTTTAGATGTAGTTAATTATGAAGTTATTACCCTATCCCATAATAATCCAATGCAGAGGGAATAATGTAATATCATACTTTATTTTATATGTATTATATATTTATATTATATGTATATTTATAGTCTTAAAGTCAGGGCCGACCCTGGTCAACTTGAGGCCCCACATAAAGTTATATGATTAGCCCCTCTGTTTCGCGAGCGTCGACCGACCCCAACCATCCATTCACTAGTGATGGCAGTTTGACACTGAAGCTTCGAACGGAGCTTCAACCCTGGACTTCCTATTCCATAGAAGCAGTGATTCGAAGCTTGCTTCAAATCACGTGACATATGACGTCCGAAGCACCAACTGCTTCATTTCCTGAATGAATCACTTGACTGGTTCGCGGTCCAATCACGCGATTCAATGCACTGCCTCGTCTCTATTCTGACAGGTGACAGGTTGAAACAGTTTCGAATTTGAGCGCTTCAACACTTATAACCGCTCTAAACAATGCGCAATGTGTGGGTTGTTGTCGTAGTTTGCGTTGTTGCTGTTGAGTTGTTGTTGGTATTGCATTTTAATTGGATCATTATAGAGCAAGCCAGGAAGAAAGATAGGTCGTTCTGGCTCGGGAAACACTTCGAAATGTGGAGAACTTGTGAACAAAAAGACACTTAACACTAATATGAAAACCATGTTACTAACTTAAGGTATAGATAGCCCAGTGGATAGAGCCGGCGGCCCGAAGCGACAATGTCCTCCGCGCAGCTTGTTCAAAGCCCGGAACAGATGAACTTTTAATCATTCCTTTTCAACTTTAATACTTTATTAACTGATAAAAGGCCCTCTCCGCCCAAACAAAATTCCAGCACTCTCTAGTCTCTTCTCAATAACCCAATACGCACAATTATCAATCTTTAATTGCAAATAGAACATGATATTCAGTCTTGTGTGTGTGTACATCGAATATTTTTCAAGGCAAAGATACGTTAAACCCACTGCAGCCTTGCACTTCGCCAGGAGAGGTCGCTGTAACTGAAGCTTCGAGAAATGAACCTATTTCCGACACAATTGTCCAAGTGGTTCGATGCTTCATTCAAAGCTTCATTTTGCCATCACTACCATTCACCACCACCAGTGTCAAGCTAAGCCACTCCCATTCAGACTGACCCCAACTATCCATTCACCACCACCAGTGTCAAGCTAAGCCACTCCCATTCAGACTGACCCCAACTATCCATTCACCACCACCAGTGTCTAGACCCCATTACATTCATTTGAGTATTCCTGGCAATACATATGTATTCTTAAATCAAAACCGTCTCTCCTGATTGAAATACATATAGTTCTGTTAATAAATATAATTTAAGAAAAAGGTACTTTAACTACATTTCTGTTTTTATATATAACAACTTCATGCTATAGCTTTATACTTCTACTTCACAACAATTTGGAACAAGTCTATCCAGAACCTTTACTAGCTGCACAAGTAAAACATTAGATTAATTATTATCAACCAGTTATATCTTTCCAAAAATAACCATTTTGCATAGTTAACACTTTTGGTACTTTGGGTGTATTTTAGGCTATTAAGTGCTTTTTCATTTATTTAAGTAAAATACTAGTATAAATACAATGTGGGAAATGCAACAATATAAATATATATAAGTTCAATAAACTATATTTGTCTGTTAATGAGATTGTATTGTGAAAGCTCAATATTGTGAAGAAGAGGACCCTTTGTCAAGAATAAAATGCTTTTGAATATTTTATGATAACTTTGTTTTAGTCTAGACCTAAAAGAAAAAGAAAAATTGATGTGTTTTAAACAGGTTAGTGTTAGGGAATAACTTGCTTAGGTATTCAACCTTCGACACAGTTAATCGTTTTCTCCTCTCACTGTCTCCTTTCCCGTGGCATAGGTCTACGGCCTTGGGTATTGCTGCTATCTCTCTTAAGGAGGGGCAGCTTGGGCGTATTGTTGTTGCCAGTCTATGACAGAGCACAAGGCGCCATGAGGTAGTTTACTGTTCAGGGACGAAGGTTCCCTGGCGCACATTCTTTTCTATGGACGAGCGCTCTAGTTAGATTCAGGGTCCATATTTGTTTAGTCTCGCTGATGAAGAATGTTGATTATTATTATATTATTGTCTTGTCAATTCTCCGGCCGTAACTCCAAATAAACCGTCAGTGTTTGCCATCAAAGTTCCAGCCTCATCGTGCCTCTCTCTGAGTCCTGTTTCCAATTGCTTCAGAAGTTTCCCCCACAGTCAGTAATATAGTTTGAATGAGTGCACATGTTATAAATAAAACAGGAAATAAAATGAAAACATTTTTGTGAGAAATACTATAACCAAACATGAAGCAAAATCATTGATGTTATAAATATGTGTATTTATTTGAACAAATATGAAGCAAGTATGACAACAGAAGACTTTGTAAAGTAGCTGATGACAAGGCGCTCGAGGTGAGAAGCACTGAAACTCAGGAGAGACACTCGATAACAAACTGGACTCACGTGACTTGAGATGGATGATTTTAAACTGAAACAGCAACATGATAAATAAACGGATTATCCTACTCCAGAGTTAAGAAAAAAAATACACAACTGACATTCAAAGTCTTTAAAAATGTAAGAAATACAAAAAAAAAAAAGTATACAAAAAATTAAAAACAGCAGGAAAATCTGGTCTCTGCAAAACATTTTATAAAGCATTATGCGTTACATAAAAAGCAACCTTTAAAAAACAAATAACATCACATGTCCACACTGTACATAAGTCTACAGCAAAGTGTGTGTGAGTGTGAGTGTGAGTGAGTGTGAGTGTGTGTGTCAGTGTAAAGCGTTTCCCATGACGACGATGACGCTGGTTCAAGGCTTGTTGATCTGGCCCATAAAGAGAATGGTACCTGGGACAGAAATAGAGAAAACCTTGTGTTAAATACAGCTTATTTTTATTGCAATATTTTATTTGTTTACAAATTCTGAGACTGTAGGCCTCTCCTCGGACAGAGTTTAGTTTACTTGTTTAGCTTTACTTATTTTGGTTGCCTATGGAAAAGGGCTGAACAATGTGCAGAAAAGAAATCTAAATATTTTTGATCAATAATTGTCAACAATAGTGTAAGTTGGAAAATTGGTGCTTTCACAAAATTAGATGTTAAATAATCCTCAGTAACGGCCCGTCCACACGGCAGCGTCGCGTGCTTCAACGGAGACGCTTCCCATTCACTTTGAATGGGGTGACGTCACGCTTTGCCGAACTGCATTGTGGTTCCGTCACTTCGCTTTGCTCGCGTTGCTCGCTTCAAAAGTTGAGAAAAGTTCAACTTTTCAAGCGTCGACGGAAGCGCCAGCCAATCAAATCATATGCCAGTACAAGCGCTAGCCAATCAAACCGCGTGCTTGTGTGTCCGGGGCGGGAGATTAATGTGATTGGTTGTTGGTCGAGTTTCAGACACGCCCGCCGGCAAGCTTCAACGCACGCTGCCGTGTGGACGGGCCGTAATGTGCATATAAGTGAGTCAAGGAGCAGTAAAAATAGTTCGGTAAGTACATAAAAATACAGGTTTAATAACCTGGAAAAGACACACACACACAATATCAAAAAGTTTAACATTAAAGATGATATATCTAGTATTATATCCCAAAACAGATATATTTCCAAAACCCTCTGTTTGGGAGCATGTTGATGTTATTTAATCTCATAAACACTCCCGAGACGGCATGATATTTCTGTGTGACATGACTTCAGACTTCACCAAATACAAAAAGGCATTAATTAGCTTCTTACAAATATTAGATTTTCTATATTAAGTCTATACTTCTATATGAATACATTATATACAATGAATATTGAAATAAATGTAATAAAATTACCTGTTTACATTATCTTGCTGGTAGTTCAACTATAATCATATCTGTATATTCATTCAAGTAGCTAAATTACTTTTAACTACTTTCAACACTTTTTTGTATAATTAGTTATCATATTACATTATAAACACATTGTACAATTTATCTTTTTTTTCAATGTAGTTTGGTCAAGCAGCTTAAGTAGCTTGTTTCATTAACTTCACTTAATGTATCCCTCTATTAGCTTCGAGTTCAATTTCTCCCAGTATGAAGTAATTGGGTGCTTTCCAAACACATCTGCTTTACTCACTTTTAAAGTCGAGTAAAGCAGATTTAAATGAGAGAGCGTACCTGTTGGGTTGTGTCTGATGAGGAAGAGGAAAGGTCGGTCCACTGTGACCCAGGGTGGAGAGGACCGAGCCATCAAAATGGCAGCTGAAAAACAAAAGCAAACGCATTGTTAAAAACACGTATCAGTTAATGTGTAATACTGCACGTCCGCTAGAATAGAGGTTAACAAACAAATAATATAAGTGAGGTCACTGATTAGAGGTGATAATCAATGGATGACATGTCCTGAATCTTTCTTTCCCCTCTTAAAAGCTGATTTATTTACATATGTATTATATTGTAGATGTATCTTACATTGTTGTGTATACCCTGTAACAATATCATTTCCCAAAATAAAAAAATTATTTGACATGGCCTATTATTTCTTTTACAATTCTAAAGTCTTAGTTATGTGGAAAATACACACAAAATAAAAGTATTAGACATGTATTAAACATATGTGTAAATTGTAGTAGTAGTACAATATTTGTAAGGATTCAAAAAAAGATATACTATTTGTTGAACTATGAAGCCTTTTTGTTAAAATAAAAGATAATTGAAATGAAGGATTCTCTCATTTAACGCACAGAACAGATACTCACTAGTGGCAGCTGCTGCTTTTGTTCCGTCTTCATTCACGATCACTTTGGCTTTCTGCAGCGCCTTGGAGATATGCACCGCCTCCGCACCTGGAAAACAATCACTGAGTCACACCTTCATCTAATACTGATGGGCTACATCCAGCTCCATAGCATTAGAGAACTAAACTACAATACCTACTTATGAGAATCTAAATAAAAATTAGCCAAGATTGATTTTTTTTATCATCTACACCAGTGCTTTTCACTGTGCCATGTCGAAATGTCTTCTGAGAGGGATGCCGCCTCATCTTATGTGGCAGAAGCACGTTTACAGAAGAACGTGGCCCATTAACTACATGTCCCACAATGCATCTCGTTTTG